>NW_026040044.1:300000-435000 GCF_023375975.1 Astyanax mexicanus
ACCACAAAAAATACAGTGAAATTTGTATTTTATGATAATATTTCACAAGACAACTTGTTTGTATTTTTTCTATTATTTCTCAAGAAGTGTTGTTACTGAGTCTAAGTAAGTTTTTTTTAAATAAATTAAAGAATGTTTTATCTCGAACTACTGATTCTTCTAGATAATGTGTAACCTGTTTAGATAATCAGGAAACCACTTATTTACAACCCAACCTGCAAAAAATCAGATATTGTGTAAAATGTAAATAAAAGCAGAATACAATGATTGAAAAAAAAAAACATAGATCCATATTTTATTTACAACTGAATATAGAGCATATATTTTTTTGTTGAAAATGAGACATTTGCCACATAAGGCTGGTTATGTACACAGTACTAATAACAGCATTTGCAATAGAAGTAATTAGCAACTAATTCACATGAAAAGTTCAGACAATCTGGAAAAATCCTTGTGAAAAGGACAAAGCTTAGTATTGGACAAAGCATCAGTATTGGATGCTACAGATCTTTTGTTCCTTATGTGTTTAAAACCATGGGGCCAAATTATATTTTTCTCAGGTTTTCCTAAATAATCAATGCAAATGACAGTCAAAATAAATTCAAGACATGACCCGTTAAGTATAAATCCAATTTTATTAAACATACCCCCTAATGATAATAACAGTTAATGTGTTAAAACATTTTATATGTGGTAAAGAACTTAAAACTCCTGCTTCCGGATTGCAATTGAAAAATCAGGAGGACCAGTGAGTTTTTAGGCTTTCATGGTCACATGACATTAGGTTCAGTAGCTCCTCCATTTCCACTCACTGTTGTATTTACATGGATCTCTGTGGAAACGCGCGCCCGAAGTAAGCCATTTCAGGGACAGATTTGTTCACGTGACACACAGATACAGATTATCTACATTTGTAAATGTGAACCGACAAGATAGACGAATTCCATCTGAGCAAAACATCAGATTTGAGCAAAGTAGCTAATAATATGAACGTAGCCTTAGTAGCTTTAGTTGTGGTCCTGTTTGCACAATAGGAACTGTTCATGAACCTGATGAGTGAATCAGATTAGAGATTAAAGAGGCTACAGGTAGACTTGCACTAGTTTCTACTTCGCTTTTAAGGCATTCGTGCTTCTTAAAATTTGAACGTCGAAAACTTTTTCCACACTCTGAGCATTGATACGGTTTCTCTCCAGTGTGAATGCGCTGGTGATCTTGGAGATTACCTTTATGACTAAAACTCCTCCCACAATCCAAGCATTGAAACGGTTTCTCTCCAGTGTGAACACGCTGGTGTTTTCTAAGATTGCCTCTGTGATTAAAACTCTTTCCACACTCTGAGCACTGATACGGTTTCTCTCCAGTATGAATACGTTGGTGTGTTTGGAGGGTACCGCTCTCCCTAAAACTCATACCGCACACTGAGCAGTGATACGGTTTCTCTCCGGTATGAATACGCTGGTGTGTTTGGAGCATATACTGTGTCACAAAACTCGATCCACATTCAGAGCACTGATACGGTTTTTCTCCAGTGTGAATGCGTTGGTGTGTTTGGAGATTACTCTGCTGATTAAAACTTTTTCCGCAGTCTGAACAAAAATACGGTTTCTCTCCGGTGTGAATACGATGGTGTTTCTGAAGGGTACCAATCTCTCTAAAACTTTTCCCGCACTCTGAACAGTGATACGGTTTCTCTCCAGTGTGAACGCGCTGGTGTGTTTGGAGATGAGACAGTTCTCGGAAATTAATTCCACATTCTGAACACTGATACGGTTTCTCTCCAGTGTGAACGCGCCGATGTTTATGGAGAACACTCTGTCCTCTAAAACTTTTACCACAGTCTGAGCACTGATACGGTTTCTCTCCAGTGTGAATGCGTTGGTGTCTTTGGAGATTACCCCTTTGTGTAAAACTCTTCCCACAATCAGAGCAGTAATACGGTTTCTCTCCGGTGTGAATTCGCTTGTGTTGTCTGAGATGATGAGGCCCAGGAAAACTATTTCCACACTCTGAGCAGCAGTGAACTTTCTTTTTCTGAGTATTTTTTTGAGTATTAGATCCTGCAACCACAAGATCCTCAAGTTTTATCTCCTTTGATTTCTGCATTGTGAGATATCCTTCTTGTTGGTGTTTGCCAAGATATTTGAGAAAGTAAATCTGTGGCACTCTTTAGAGATTTAGATACTAGGAGCAAAAGAAGACTTGAGGAGGTTGTTCCATTCTAGAGAAGAAATAAATAAAATTCAATACAAGTCTCAACAAATTTCCCCGGCATACTTTAATCAATATATTTAAACTCTTCGTCAACGCAGAAATGTCACACTGGAACTGTCTACTAGGGGTGGGCGATATGGCCCTAAAATAATATCATAATATTTAATGCCATTTTTGCGATATGACAAAAACAGCAGAGCATAAATAACATTGATTGTTGTTGTTGGAATTCATTGCTCTCATCACTGTTCTCGCAGGTAAGCTGGTGTTATGCCGAATTCAGCACCCCTGCCAGGAAAAGCACCCCCTCTCGGGAGCCCGCCCACGTCTTCTTGACTTTAACTTTACATAGAAAATGCAAATACCAGAGAAGCTGTTCTAAGCTACGCTGAATTGTAAGGAATAAGGAAAAAGAAATGTCCCTTACAGCCTCTCCCGAGAGAGGGTGCTTTTCCTGGCAGGGGTTCTAAATTCACCATCATAGTAGTGCCTAAATCTGCACCCCTACCAGGAAAAGCACCCTCTCTCGGAGCGCGCACCCACGAAAACTGTGATTAAAAACCAGGGTTATTCCACCAAATATTGATTATTTCTGAACTCTTAAAACTTTATGAATATGAACTTGTTTTCTTTGCATTATTTGAGGTCTGAAAGTTCTGCATCTTTTTTGTTATTTCACTCATTTCTCATTTTCTGTAAATAAATGCTCTAAATGAGAATATTTTTATTTGGAATTTGGGAGAAATATTGTCTCTAGTTTATAGAATAAAATTATTTTCTATATATTCTACATAACTTTCTCGAAATACCACAACAATTCAGCATCAGTGTGAGAGAGGGGCAGCCACTGGCTTTTATTATTACAAGTTTGGGGAAAGTTCACTGAATTACTTTATTTTTACAAATTTGCTAGGTATTTTCATGAATTTCATAATTTTATTTGACATAATATCACAACAGCAGTCTAGCAGTGGTTATTTAAAAGTGCAAATTTGGAGAAATTTTACTGCATCATTTATTTTGTTACACTATACAAAAATATTTTATCTATTAAATGTATTCTATTTTTTCATAATGTGAGAGGGGAAGACCTTGGCTTTCACTTGTGCGAGATTGGGACAATTTCACCGGGTAATTTTTATTAAACTTCATACTGAACTGAGATATAATTTGTTTCAGTTTCTCTTTATTTTCCTTTGATGTCTTTTATGCTTAATCAATGTAAAGTAATGGGTACCCAATGAATTAAATTCAATTAAAACAGTTCCATGCCTCTCATGAGCAGCACCACAGAGATGCTGATTAATGTGGAAAAACTCCTTTAAATGAACAGAAAGAAACCTTAGGCAGAACCAAGATCAAGACCAATTTATGGGTTAAACAGGTACATTTACTCAATATAACAGATTAACAGATTTAGCATAATAGCGTTACTCTTCACAGATCAGTCTGGATAAATACAGCTACTGTATAAACTCAAATAATTCACAAATTCTATATCTAAACAGTAAACAGTGAGTAAAAGTGTAGTAGAGTTCTTTACCTGCAGCAGATCATACCTGTTTCTCTATAAAACACTGCGGACTCAGATCTTCAGCTTCTTCTGTGGGATTTCTGACGGCCGGTACTCTGATTATTGGTGCATTACTGCCCCCTACTGGAAAAGAACATGAAGCACAGGACTAAATCCTAATAAACAATCCCTACTGAGCCCCTAAGGTGACATCAAGTAAAAAAAAAAAAAAAAAAGATAATGCGTGGCTACGCCTTATTAAGGAACGAGATCCTAAGGCGTGGGAACAAGATACTAATGCGTGGGAATGAGATACTAATGCGTGGGAATGAGATCATTAAGGCGTGGTCACAACTTATTAAGGCGTAGGAACAAGTTAATTAAATTAAAGCCATTGTGTCCTGGCCAGAAGGTCCTTCAGTTTCACAGTTGATAAAGCTCTCAGCTCTCAAGGGTTCTGTAGAATATGATGCGTAAAGAAGGTAAACAGGTCTGTATGCTGTCTGCGTCTGAACCAATCAGCTTTTAGTATGAGAATTAAATAATAAAATATCACCATAATTCATTCATAGAGTAAAATAAAAAGAAACCAGTACTCTCTCTTATTAGTATCTCGTTCCCAAGCCTTAGTTAACTTGTTCCCATGCATTACTATCTCGTTCCCACTGCTTAATTATCACGTTCCCACGCCTTAATTTTCTCGTTCCCACACCTTAATTATCTCATTCCCTTGCATTAGTATCTTATTCTCATAGCTTAGTTATCACGTTCCCACACATTTGTATCCCGTTCCCACACATTAGTATCTAATTCCCACACCTTAATTATCTCGTTCCCACGCATTAGTATATTGTTCCTACACCTTGATTATCTCATTCCCATGCATTAGTATCTTATTCCCAAACCTTATTTATCTCGTTCCCACACCTTTATGATCTTGTTCCCACGCCTTAATAATCTCGTTCCCACACTTTCTTTTTTTATTTTTTACATAATGTCACCTTAGGGGCTCCGCAGTGTCCAATTAGAACTCCACTTTCCATCTCTTCTAAAAATAAAAAGAAACCACTCTTCATTTTTTTACTAAAGATAATAATTGGATTAAAGAGGCTTTGATGTAACATTCAGTTTCTTCATTGGATTTAATTTACAAAAAAAAGCATGCTTTATTATTCTCTGACTACGACTTAACTATCTCATTCCCACGCATAAGGATTTCGTTCATGTGCCTTAATAAATCTTAATAATAAGTATTTTTTAACATGATGTTTTGCCTTGAATTTCTATGTCCTCTATTGATAATGTACATCATTTGTTTTAAGTCAATTTGGATAAAAGCGTCTGCTAAATTCAATCCATATTGAAGTTAATATGTTACAATGTATTCTGTACATTTAGTCTTTGATCTTTGGAGGCAGAAAACAATGTTTGCTTTTGTAAAAGTGACGCACCTAAGCAGCCAAAAGATAGGAAAGGATGCAAAATCAACAAATCTGGTTTTGTTTAATATTATATTAGTAAAGTACAGTATTTTGTCTAGATCCACAAATCTAACATTTTGAAAAAATACATTCTCTGTGCATGCCTAAAAGAGATAAAGAGATGGGCATTACAGAAAGTCTCTGGGACCTTGTTTTTTTTAGTGTTTTCTGAAGCTCCTCCCATTTCCAATCTAACATCCTATTAATATCCTGGAATTTCCTCCTATTAAAAGGAGAACTTCTGTGTTTTAAAACATGATAAAAGTTGTTATCTTAGTTGAGTATCTCTCCTCCGCTCTCCTGCAGTTTTCTGACCTCCAGTATTTTCTGCTCTTTACCCAAACAGGCTTTAGAATAGAATGAGTGATATGGGGCATATTTTACCCTGCAGATAAATCACTTTTTACACCGTTATTATTATCAGCTCAAAGTAGCTCCACACTTCACTGGTAGAATCCGGAGAGTCCTGATATTTAAAACAAGGCATTAATAACTTAAAAAGTAGGGGTGTGACGAGACACTAATATCACGAGACGAGACACGATATTGGGTTCACGAGAACGAGAAGAGATTTTAAAATAAAATTTTAAAGAAAACATTAAAAAAATGAAAAATAGCTTGAAAACTTGAGTTTTATTTGAAAAAAAACTATCGACTGGTTTCTCTCACACACTGATTCTATAAGAAATAGAAATAGAAATAAGAATGAAAAATAAAAATCAAACTTTTCTAGGTCTTATATAGTGTAAACAATAAGTGCAAACCACAACCAGTCATATTAAGACTATGCTTGAAGTGAAACAGAGACAGAACATGTTTTTAAATACAGTACAGAGCTAAGGGATTAGTACAGCTGTCTATGAAACAGTCACGTGTAGGATTTACTTACAGTATTTATATATGGTTTGTGTCTTGTTGGTCACTCTGTTACCGTTTATTGTTTCCACTGGAGCCAAAATGCAGCCAGACATACAACTTAAAAGTAGCAGAAGCATCTTCTATACAAATACCTGAATTTTCCTCTTCTGCTGAGAGCTGCTCTCACTGCTCAGCCACCACACTCGCTGCTATCACTACTGGGTTGCCAGATCCCTGTAAAAAGGTCCACACTAAACTGTTTTTTTCCCGTGAGACAGGTTTAAGCTTGACGAGAAATATCGTCACGTTTTAATCTCGCGAGATCTCGTCACACCCCTAATAAAAAGTGCACAGTAAACCACTGTTTACATCCCATAGCGTAGGTAAATCTCAGTGCACCAACATCTTAAGTTTAAGTTACAATAAGTCAACCGTCGAGGACAAGAAAAAAAGTTTATTGCAAAATTAATTGATTGGAAATGCATGAATTCCAACTGTTGCTGAAAATATATAAAATAACTGGTTACTGCTGATATTAGAATGCAAAGAACCAACAACAAATGGCATAAACATCGCTCAAAATATTTAACTATTCGTTCTCGTGCTCGATGGTTGATTTATTGTAACTTAAATTTACTGCGCCCGGAGATTTACCTACGCTATGGGATGTAAACTGTGTTTTTTAAATGTCAGTTGTGAAACTACTTTGAGCTGAATAACGGTGGAAAAAACAATGCATCACTCATTCTAAAGCCTGTTTGGGTAAAGAGCACAATATACTGGATGTCAGAAAGCTGCAGGAGAGCGGAGGAGAGCTAATCAACAAATTTAAGTACTTTTTATCACGTTTTAATAAATACACCCAAAGTCCATTTCACACCAGAGTTCTCCTTTAACTGGGTTATCTCTTCTTCTTGACTCTCCTGATAGGACTACGACTAGTTGAAAGTGTCCGAACTCCAACCCAAAGTTCTCCAGAGGTCTCCACTTTCTCATCTTTTATCTCTTCCTGTATTGAGATAAGCTGATTTCATGTTTGAACTAGACAAAAAACATTTAACACATTTCCACACAATATGTTCAATACTTTACATTATATTCACAATAATACACCATGGGATTTCCCCCCACTGTGCATTGGTGCAACGAGCTGTTTTGCATGATTAAGCTTTTATTTTCCTATTTAATGCTTTTTTTAATCCAACACTCTTAACATGAATCCAGTTTCTCTCCAGTGTGAATTTTCTGGTGTTTCCTGAAATCACCCTGTACTCTGAAACTCTTTCCACACTCTGAGCACTGATACGGTTTCTCTCCGGTATGAATTCGCTGATGTATCGTAAGAGTTCCCTTTTCTCTGAAGTTCTTCCCGCAGTCCGAGCACTGAAACGGCTTCTCTCCAGTATGAATTCTATGGTGTATCTTGAGGGTTCCCTTCTCTTTGAAGTTTTTCCCGCACTCTGTGCACTGAAACGGTTTCTCTCCGGTATGAATTCGCTTGTGCGTTTTGAGAGCACCACTCTCTTTAAAACTCTGCCCACATTCTGAGCACTGATGGAGCTTTTCTCCAGTATGAATTCTCTGATGCATCTTAAGGGCGATACTGTCTCTGAAGTTTTTCCCACACTCTGAGCACTGACATGGTCTTTCTCCAGTGTGAATTAGCTGGTGTCTTTTGAGGGCGTCGTTCTCTTTAAAATTCTGTCCGCACTCTGAGCAGCGATACGGTTTCTCTCCGGTATGAATTCGCTGGTGCTTTTGGTAGGTGCCAATCGCTCGAAAACTCATCCCACAGTCCGAGCAGTGATACGGTTTCTCTCCAGTATGAATTTGATGGTGTTTTTGAAGTTGAGCCTTGACTCTAAAACTCTGTCCACACTCCGGGCAGCGAAACGGTTTCTCTCCAGTGTGAATTCGCTGGTGCGTTTGGAGATTACTCTGTACTCCGAAACTCTTCCCGCATTCTAAGCAGGGATAGGGTTTCTCTCCAGTGTGAATTCGCTGGTGTGTTTTGAGAGTGCTACTCTCTCTAAAACTCTGTCCGCACTCTGAGCACTGATGCGGTTTCTCTCCAGTATGAATTAGCTGGTGTCTTTTGAGGGTACTGCCATCTCTAAAGCTTTGCCCACACTCTGCGCACTGAAACGGTTTCTCTCCGGTGTGAATTCGCTGGTGGGTTTGGAAGGTGCCAATGGCTCGAAAACTCATCCCACACTCTGGGCACTGATACGGTTTCTCTCCAGTATGAATTTGCTGATGTTTTCGAAGGTGAATCTTTAGTCTAAAACTCATCCCGCACTCTGAGCAGTAATGGGGTTTCTCTCCGGTATGAATTCGCTGATGTTTCTGGAGATAACTCGGAGCTGTAAAACTCTTCCCACAAACTGAGCAGGAGTTTTCTTGGGTTTGTCCTAGAGATTCATTCGTATGGAAAAGATCTGAAGATGTTTTTGAAGAACTGGATATGTTACACTCCAAGCTCTCACATTTAATCTCTCCTGATTCTGACATTGTGAACAGATCCTGTGATATTTCTTGGGTTTGTGGAGATTCAGAGATTCTGAGAGCAAATTGTGAACAGAAGATCAGGAGATCAGGGAATCAGTCCATCCTGGAGGAGAAAGAAAAAGAAAACGTAATTCTGTCAGATATCAAAGATATAAAGCAGAAACTCAAGATTCAGTTTGCTATCATTTCTATGTTACCTTGCTCTCTTTAGTTAGGCTGCAATTCCTCTTTATCTTCTAACTAATCATCTTTATTACTTTAATTTTACTAATATATCAGTACTCCTGAATCTTTTTTCCATAATCTTTAAGCAGTTTTGACCTGAGGAGGACGGGGTTTTTATCCTCTGTGATTTTATTCTCATCCAGAACGATCATGTAGGTGTTTTTCTCAGACGTCCTCTGAGAAAATTACAGGCTGAATTATCTACTGTTTTTCTCTGAACTCCGTGCTCCTCCAGTAATTTTAGTCCCGTCCGGACGCACATCTCTGAGTTTCGTCTCCTCGCCTTCAATAAAATAGATATTTGTCCACTGCTGCGCACCGTAATTACACTTTGGGCACGCCACGGTTTCCACAGAGATCCATGTTAAAAACACAACAGCGAGTGGAAATGGAGGAGCTACTGAACGCTGTGATGATGTCATGTGACCAAGAAAAAAGCCTAAAAACTCACTGACCCTTATGTTTTTACAATTGCGGTCCAAATGCAGGAGTTTTATCACTAAATAGTAGAAGTGAGAAATATTTTTCACAGACTTCCCCTGAGAAACTTTTGAGAGTGTGTTTCCTTGCTTTTTATGTTTTGTGTTTGAGTCTTTGTTCTGCTACCTGTTTTTATGTAAAAAAAAAAAACACTAAGTAATTTGAGTTTATTTGATTTTATAGTGTGCTGGTTGTGTTACAAACCACATAGAATTAAAAAAAATAGTACATTTTGAGGAGTGAAAAAAAAAGCCTTTCATCCTAAAGAACACTTACTGTTCAAACTGTTAAGCATGGTGGCGGTAGCATATACTCCACTAAAGTACAGAGTAACAGAACTGCAGTGTAAAACAAACTTAGCGTAATTAGTACCAAAATGAAAGCAATCACTAAAGTAAAAACAATAAAAGAGATTACATTGACGTAATGGATCTTATATATTTTTTCTGGTATGTTACAGTACTGATTACATTTTAAGGTGTATTATTAGGCCTGTCACCATAACAATATTTTGTGGATGATATATTGTCAAAGATATGACTGCGATAAACAATAATGTCATTTTTATACAATTAAATGTCACTGACATAATATATAAGCATAACGAAGCATTCATACCCTTTTTATTAATCATAGTTTGGTGGAAATATATAGTTTATTCTTCTCCTACTGCAGAATTCTACAGTTTGTTTATGGAATCACAGTTATTGAAGCACTGATTGGTCATTTAGCATGACTGAATAAATGCTGTTCACTGTTATATATGTAAACAACAAACACACAAATAAACACAATATAGACCAATATCACCATTATCACATATTACTGAGATATTAAACATTTATTAAACATTTCAGTACATGAAACACAGTACATCAACACCAGTAGGATGACATGTCTCTCCAAACCATCACTGGTTTTTGGGTTTTTATTGGCTGTAAACCATAATAATCAACAATAAAATGAATAAATGCATGAAATAAACCTTTCAATGATATTCTAATCTCCAACCAAACCAGATCATCAGTATCAGTATAAACACTGCAGCATTAATCTCCTCAGATCTGTCTGAATAAAGACTGATATCTGCTCATATATAATATATAATTATTCACATCTTACTGTTTATATTTACAGTGTTTCTCCTCCATCAGAGAGAGAGAGAGTGAGGAGTAAAGTGAGAGTAAACAGTGAGTAAAAGTGTAGTAGAGTTCTTTACCTGCAGCAGATCAGATCCTGTTTCTCTATAACGATACAGATGATCTTCTTCTCTGTTTTATTTATTATCTGTACAGAATTACAGCTGCAGAACTGCTGCCCCCACCTGGACTGGAGGAGTATTACTACAACTGTTCTCTGTGGCTGCGTCCAGTATCTTTACCTACTCCTCTTCTTACTTACCTTCTCCTCCTCATCATCACCTATTCCTCCTCTCCTCTTTACATAATCCTCCTTTCCTCCCTAGGTATTCCTTCCTCTTCTACTCCTCCTCCTCTTCTATTTCTCCTCTCATACTCCTTATTTCTTCCTTCTCTTCACCTACTCCTCCTTACCTAATGCACCTCCTCCTCTCATCCTTACGTAATCGTCCTTACCTACTCCTTCTCTTCCTTACCTACTACTCTCCTTCTACTTACTCATCCTCCTCCTTTCCTACTCCTCCTCATGTTCTAATCCTCCTCTCCTCCTGCTTTCCTACTCCTCCTTACCTAATTCTCCTCTCCTCCTGCTTTCCTACTCCTCCTCATGTCCTAATCCTCCTCTCCTCCTGCTTTCCTACTCCTCCTTACCTAATTCTCCTCTCCTCCTCTTCCTTTCCTACTCCTCCTCTTCCTTTCCTACTCCTCCCTCCTCCTGCTTTCCTACTCCTCCTCCTGTCCTAATCCTCCTCTCCTCCTCTTCCTTTCCTACTCCTCCTCTCCCTTTCCTACTCCTCCCTCCTCCTGCTTTCCTACTCCTGTCCTAATCCTCCTCTCCTCCTCTTCCTTTCCTACTCCTCCTTTCCTCCTGCTTTCCTACTCCTCCTTAGCTAATTCTCCTCTCCTCCTCTTCCTTTCCTACCCCTCCCTCCTCCTGCTTTCCTACTCCTCCTCCTGTCCTAATCCTCCTCTCCTCCTCTTCCTTTCCTACTCCTCCTTTCCTCCTGCTTTCCTACTCCTCCTGTACTAATCCTCCTCTTCCTTTTTCTACTCCTCCTCTCCTCCTGCTTTCCTACTCCTCCTGTCCTAATCCTCCTCTTCCTTTCCTACTCCTCCTTTCCTCCTGCTTTCCTACTCCTCCTTTCCTACTCCTCCTATTCCTTTTCTACTCCTACCTCCTCCTGCTTTCCTACTCCCTTGTCCAAATCCTTTCCTCCTCTTTCTTTCCTAATCCTCCTCTCCTCCTGCTTTCCTACTCCTCCTTACCTAATTCTCCTCTCCTCCTCTTCCTTTCCTACTCCTCCCTCCTCCTGCTTTCCTACTCCTCCTCCTGTCCTAATCCTCCTCTCCTCCTCTTCCTTTCCTACTCCTCCTTTCCTCCTGCTTTCCTACTCCTCCTGTCCTAATCCTCCTCTTCCTTTCCTACTCCTACCTCCTCCTGCTTTCCTACTCCCTTGTCCAAATCCTTTCCTCCTCTTTCTTTCCTAATCCTCCTCTCCTCTTCCTTTCCTACTCCTCCTGTCCTAATCCCCCTCTTCCTTTCCTACTCCTCTCCTTACCTTATTGTTCTCTCTAACTTATCATTTCCTCCTCCTCCTTCCCTTCCTTACCTACTCCTCCTTAGCTAATTCTCCTCTCCTCCTCTTCCTTTCCTACCCCTCCCTCCTCCTGCTTTCCTACTCCTCCTCCTGTCCTAATCCTCCTCTCCTCCTCTTCCTTTCCTACTCCTCCTTTCCTCCTGCTTTCCTACTCCTCCTGTACTAATCCTCCTCTTCCTTTTTCTACTCCTCCTCTCCTCCTGCTTTCCTACTCCTCCTGTCCTAATCCTCCTCTTCCTTTCCTACTCCTCCTTTCCTCCTGCTTTCCTACTCCTCCTTTCCTACTCCTCCTATTCCTTTTATACTCCTACCTCCTCCTGCTTTCCTACTCCCTTGTCCAAATCCTTTCCTCCTCTTTCTTTCCTAATCCTCCTCTCCTCCTGCTTTCCTACTCCTCCTTACCTAATTCTCCTCTCCTCCTCTTCCTTTCCTACTCCTCCCTCCTCCTGCTTTCCTACTCCTCCTCCTGTCCTAATCCTCCTCTCCTCCTCTTCCTTTCCTACTCCTCCTTTCCTCCTGCTTTCCTACTCCTCCTGTCCTAATCCTCCTCTTCCTTTCCTACTCCTACCTCCTCCTGCTTTCCTACTCCCTTGTCCAAATCCTTTCCTCCTCTTTCTTTCCTAATCCTCCTCTCCTCTTCCTTTCCTACTCCTCCTGTCCTAATCCCCCTCTTCCTTTCCTACTCCTCTCCTTACCTTATTGTTCTCTCTAACTTATCATTTCCTCCTCCTCCTTCCCTTCCTTACCTACTCCTCCTTAGCTAATCCATCTATTCTCTTTCCCTACTCCTACTCCCATTTTTACCTAATCCTCATCTCCTTTTTTCCTGTTCCTCCCAGCCTAATTCTACTCCTTCACTTCTCCTTATTTAATCCTCCTTTCATACTCCTCTCCACCTTTTCTACTCCTCCTTCTTCTTACTTACTCCTCCTCTTCCTTACCTACTCCTTTACTTCTACTTATTTAATCCTCCTCTCCTCCTTACCTACTCCTCTCCACCTTTTCTACTCCTCCTTCTCTTTACATACTCCTCCTCCTTACCTAATCCTCCTTTTCTCCTCCTTCTTTTCTACTCCTCCTCTCCTACTTCTCCAGCATTCTGTTTAAACAACAGTAATGTTAGTAGGAGCTGCAATACAAAATGAATTTAAAAATTGCTGAACAAAACTGATAAAATAATCTTTTGGCGGAGAAGCTTATAAGATAAGATATATCTTACGGTTTTCATACAGTGGACGTCTTTGATCTTGCTATTATTATTATTATTATTATTATTATTATTATTATTATTATTATTTTTATTATCCACCCTTCCAAAAAAGGTCTTATTTTCTTATTCTTCTTTTAAATAAAATAAAAATACTTGAACAAAACAAGTGGCCTATTTCAGTACGAAAAAATTACATATTTTTTTTTACAATTTTTTACAAAATTTTTTAAATTTTTTACCCAAATTTAAAAAATGGGGAATGTTTTGTTGACACTTGTGTATCTGACAGCTCCTCCTTCTTACATAATCCTCCTTTCCTATCCTGTAAGAAGGTAAAGGGGTGGAGGAGGGGAGGATGAGGAATGAAGAGAAGGAGCTGCAGTAATTGGGGAAATGGGACATCAGATCCCTTTTAATGGGATGTTGACTTCTGATAAACTGAGCCAATCACAACGCTTATTTTCAGCTCCTTTAAAACTGCCCAGCCAATCACAGCTGCTGCAAACAGTCAGTAAATATAAGTTCATCCTGTTAAATGTGGATGTTTACACTCTTCATTACAGAGAAAATACTACATTTCTGAAATTATGTGAAATATTTATATACAATCAAATAAAAGTGGAAGCCTTATTTTTTATATTTCTTACATTTTATTTCATTTTATTAATCTCTTTTTTTATTTGTTTATAATAAATAAATATATAAATAATAAATTATATATGTTGTACAGTCACGTAATTGTTTTTATAAAGTTGTATTATTTCTACACATACACAAGTCAAAAAATAAATATATATATTTTTTACAACAATACAATGAGACACATTTTCACATTAAATAAAACAAAATTGGAACTGGCTGAAAAAGTTGGACTAGACAGGGTTCCAGTCCACTGCAGGATTATTTTGTGTATAATTTCTTATTTCCATTCCAGCAGAACCTTCAGGCTTTTTAGCTATTTAAAAACAGCACACACATGACCATGCAAAAGATTAGAGAAAAACTGTGATTGGACCAGTCCACTTTCGTTCAACCACAGATACAGTTCATACTTCATTTGAAGTAATAAAACATACTATTCCTGCTTAAAATTATTATAAACATTTCCTAACCTTTAAAAACACTTTTAGTGTGGTAATTTCTGCCTCAGCAGCTTCCTCTCAGGTTCAGCTGTGCTATAGGCCAGGATGATGGGTCTGTGAACTTCTTGCTCTGACACTCACAATATGCAAATTAATCAATCAATCAATCAATCAATAATCCCGCCCCCCCCCCCCCTGCTGACATCCAACCATCTGCGTCTCATCGCTATCAGAGGTACACTGCTCAGTCCAATCAGCTTTCACCTCTACCCCGCCCCTAAACCCATACATCACACAGTGCCCCTCCCAAACTACTCTCATCTTCTCTTTTTTTTTTTTTTTTTAGCATTTTTCCAATTTGAGCTGAGGATTGAGTCATAAAATCAGGAGGTTTATTTACTCTTTAAACATCTGGCCAGGATTGATTATCAAAATGGAAACATATCAACTACGAAAATCAGCTGTTCTCCAACTAATGGTGCACCATATCGTGTCGTACACGATAAAATCACCAACATTTGTTAATATGGTGAACGATATTATTTCTTGAAATATGGTGCCAAATTACCCATTCTTAATTATCACATGAAGGTACTACTTTTTTACTGTTTTGATGTGTGGATGGAGGTTGTGAATTATGAAAATGATTGAGGTCATGTCCATTTCTTGAACGATTAGTCGATAATGTCATATTTTCGCAGGTTTTGACGCCCAGTGGCATTTGTGAGAGTACCTGTACCTCCTCTTACACACCGCGCACTGATGCGGTTTCTCAGTGTGAATGCGCTGGTGCGCTACGAAGTTACTCAGATGAGCGAAAGTCATCCCGCACTCCGAGCATCGATACGGTTTCTCCCCAGTGTGAACGGTCTGGTGAATTCGGAGTTGACTGTGTATTTTGAAACTTAATCCACAATCTGAGCACTGATGTGATTTCTCTCCGGTGTGAACGCTCTGGTGAATGGTGGTGGTATTTATATAGAGTAAAATCTGGATACTGATAGTAGGGGAGGTATTTCTTCCATTCTGGAGGAAACTACCTTTAAATTTAACACAATAAGGAAAAATATAATTTTTTAAGCACTCAAACTGAACAAGCTGTTTGTTATAATCAAAGAAGGCACTATACTAGATAACTATATAAAAATAATGTGTATTTGATAAAACATTTTAAATGAATAGCCTTAAATAAAACTAGGCCTATCTCAGAGAACACATATGTATGTACTTTTTAAAAATAAAAGACTGATAAAAAAATAATGAAATTAGAGATTTGCCTCTCTGGCAAGTGTAAAAAACACGTTAATCAAAACCATTTTTGTACAATTTTCATGGTGCGACAACCTGGTCTTGCTATACATTCTGCATTCTCTATACAGCTCTGGAAAAAATTAAAACACGTAAAAATTATGAGTTTCTTTGATATTACCATTAAACCAAACTGAACTGCTTGAATTTTTGCAGCATAAAGTTATCCAAAAGCAGTGTGTAAGACTGGTGGAGGAGGAGAACATGATGCCAAGATGCCTTAAAAAAAAACTGTTATTAAAAACCAGGATTATTCCACCAAATATTGATTATTTCTGAACTCTTAAAACTTTATGAATATGAACTTGTTGTTTTCTTTGCATTATTTGAGGTCTGAAAGTTCTGCATCTTTTTTTTTGTTATTTTAGTCATTTCTCATTTTCTGTAAATAAATGCTCTAAATGAGAATATTTTTATTTGTAATTTGGGAGAAATGTTGTCTGTAGTTTATAGAATAAAACAACAATGTTCATTTTACTCAAACATAAACCTATAAATAGCAAAATCAGAGAAACTGATTCAGAAACTGAAGTGAACTCTTAATTTTTTCCAGAGCTGTGTCTCATATTATTGGCTGCATTTTAGGGCTTTTTAAATATAGTATCCGTCTATAACATAGCAGTTGAGAATTGAAAGTTGTGTTCTGTGGCCAGTTAAAGTTGTCAATGCTTATCTATAATAATAATAATAATAATAATTCTGACTGGGCACTTGGTATATAAATGTCTTTTAGCAGCTTCTTCTTCCACTGTTGCAACAGGGATTTGTCCTCTACATTTTCAGAACACAGCATTCCTCCCCACATTTCAATAAATGTTAGGAGTAAAGTGAGAGTAAACAGTGAGTAAAAGTATAGTAAAGTTCTTTACCTGCAGCAGATCAGATCCTAGTTAGACGCTGCAGAATATTCTTCTCTGTTGTTTAAAGAGAACTACAGCTGTAGAATTACTGCCCCCATCTGGAGAGCAGGAGGACCTAAACTGGAAGAATATTACATATGATATTTGTGAAAGCAAAATAGCAATTGGCTGTCCTAAAAGTCGCTTGAAGACGGAATAACGTTGTGGGAGATAAAAAAGTGAGTAAAAAAACACCTAAGTATGTTAGAACTACAAACAAACTCTGAACAAATGAACAACTTCTGTTGTCTTTGAAATAGGAAGTCACTTCAAAACATCTTCATGATTTTAATGCTCTGTATTTATCATTTTGTTGCTCTGTTGTTAAATGGTAGCATAAGAGCACCAGTTAGCAGGAACTGCTATTCTAGTTTTTTTTTTGTTTTCTTTCTTTTTTTTTATTTTATTTTACTTTTTTAAGTGTTCTTTAGTTTCAAACCTATAATACACAAATTGTTCTGACCAAGACCAAAAATCATCCAAACTTTAATTATTGAATACAATCATTGAGGCACTCTAACCTACTGAAATCATTCTTCTTTACATAGAGATAAAGCTGTGTAAGATGTGCTAAAAAGGTGAATCAAGTTGAAGAAAATAAAATGGGGCCAAGGATTGACCCTTGTGGAACGCCACATGAAATATGTTCCCTCCAACAGATACACTTAAACTTCTATTCACTAAATTACATCAAATTATATTTAAACATTACCACATTATTTTAGTGAGTAGAGCGTTTAAAAAAATTTGGGCTGCTTAAATAAGTGAAATTTGTTTAGAATGATGTTAATTAACATTGCAACACTGAAGAAGCATAGACATATTATTTAAGTGAAATGTTTATTAAGATCAGATCTCCCAAAGATTAAAACACAAACAGTACGAACAATGATCCACAGGTATATACATCTGTAAATTAGTATACAAGAATGATATCTGAAGGAATTTCCTCTATAATCTAATATAATTTAACATAATTTAAGAATGGAAAATAATTTCTAAACAAACAAACTTTTTTTATATTGAGCTTATAACCAAAGTGCAAAAACACACACAAAAAAATAGCAATAGGCGATACACTGCACAATCATTAAACACACTTTATTAAACCCATATAGACCAACAACACTAATAATAATTAAATAATTAGTAATTTGCAATGACTTTTGTCTACTTTAAATATAATTAACAATGTTTAAGAATATAAAACACTTTCTGAACAAACAAACATTTTAATATTAAGCATTGATTTTGATTAATCATTCGATTTTGGGCCTGAGTGCACACGCTGGTGCTTTTTAAAGGCACTATAGTCTCTAAAATTCTTCCCGCACTCTAAGCACTGATACGGTTTCTCTCCAGTGTGAATGCGCCGGTGTGTCAGAAGTTGGCTGAGAGCTCTACAATTTAATCCACATTCTGAACACAGATACGGTTTCTCTCCAGTGTGAATGCGCTGGTGAGTTTTGAGGGTACTACTCTCTCTGAAACTCATGCCGCATTCTGAGCAGTAATACGGTTTCTCTCCAGTGTGAATGCGCCGGTGTTTTTTAAGGCCACCACCGTCTCTAAAGCTCTGTCCACACTCTGGGCACTGATACGGTTTCTCTCCAGTGTGAATGCGCTGGTGAGCTTTGAAGGCACTGCTATTTCTAAAACTCCTCCCACACTCGGAGCACTGAAACGGTTTCTCTCCAGTGTGAACACGCTGGTGTTTTTTGAGGTTACTAGTGATACTAAAGCTCATCCCGCACTCAGTGCAGTGATACGGTTTCTCTCCAGTGTGAATGCGCTGGTGTATTTTCAGGCCACTTCTCTTTCTGAAACTCATTCCACACTCTGAGCAGCGATGAGGTTTCTCTCCAGTGTGAATGCGCTGGTGTTTTTTGAGGTTGCTACTGTCACTAAAGCTCATTCCACACTCTAGGCACGGAAACGGTTTTATTTCTGCGTGAATTAGCTGGTGCTTTTTGAGGGTACTGAAGTCTTTAAAACTCTTCCCACATTCTGTACACAGTTGCTCCCCGCAAAGGATGCGCTGGTGTCTCTGGAAAACACCCGGTTGACTAAAACTCTTTCCACAATCTAAACACTGAAAACATCTTTCTTCTTCTGTGCTGTTTTGTGTTTGTGTGCAGGAAATAGTACTGTGTACAGCAGCAGACATATCTATCGTCTGAGTGAAGCTTGTAGAAACGTCATCCTCACATTTGATCTGGTCTAATGACAACATTGTGCTATCTTTCTTGAGGTGTCTGTTGAAGTAGATTGAGGTTGTAGAGAAAAAGGTCACTAGGTGCCGTAGTAGAGGATATGTAACAGGAGGTCATTACATTCTGGAGAAGAAAAAAAAAAATAAAATTCAATATTAAATGCATCAACAAGGCTACGTTCACATTCACAACACGCCACGTTGCTCAAATCTGATTTTTTTTTCTCAGATCAGATTTGTCTATCTTGTCGGTTCACATTCACTGTAAATGTAAGTGATCTGTATCTGTGTGTAATGTGAACACAGAATCTGTTCCTGAATCGTCTCACATGCTGCACATTGATACCTGTATAAACGCCTCCTTCTTCACCAACAACAAAACCCTCATATTAGAGAGAGGAGAGACTCGTAGCTTTATAAAGGGAAATGGATGAGTTAGCAGCTCATATGTGGAGCATCTTTTGCTGGAGTGGAGAGTAAACAGCTGCTCTGAAGTTCATGCTCAGCTCCAGGAGGTGAAAAAAGGACAGGTGGTTTGCTTTTGCTGTTTTTTTGCAGCTATAGCTGCACAGCTGCACCAAGAGATACAGTGTGGGTACGAGAGAGAAGCACATATCGCTAATGCTAATGCCTAAAAGCAAAATGATGCATGAATTCTGCTTAATTTGACGTTCCCATTCATGCCGCATGTCCGTAGATCGGATACATATCGGATTTAGGACCACATATGGAAGTGACTCAAATCTGATTTGACTAATTTGGCACGTTAACGCAGCCATTAAAAATCTGATCTGAGCCACATTAAGCAAAAAAATCTGATTCGAAATATTGTGCCATATCACCCACCCCTAATTATCACGTCAGGGTTTTACTTTTTTCAAAAGAAAAATTCACACTGTTCTCATTTTCCAATTTATATCTACTAGAGACAGATTATATCTGTTCAGTATCATTTATTTTACTTTAATCCTGGATATATGGAGATATTGGAGTGCATTATTATTAGTATCATGGCATTCTAGATCATTGACTTCTGTTACAAATCTGATCAAATTCTTGTATTTTTTAATATCTCAGTTAGGGGTGTGCCGTATCATATCGTATGCAATAATTAAAATTTAATTTTCATTTTGTTGCAGTTTGTAGTCTGTAATAATTGACTCTACAGAAAGTTGGCGATCTCTGGATCCACTGAACCAGTTGTCCTGTTATGTATTGTTCCACTTTGTGGCTAAATTACTGTCATTCCCTCTTTTCTAGTCCTGAACAAACTGGTCTTTGATGCAAAAAAACACATTTAGACTGTGCTGTGCTGGTCTCAATTTTAATTTAAATTTAAAATATATACATGAGATGAACCAAAAGGTACTGCAGCACTAAATGCAACATGCAAGTATGTTTTCTGGAGAAAACCTAGAGACATCAATCGGTTTGCACTTGGTTTTCTCACAAAAAAGTACATTTTATCACCATTTTCACCTAAAAAAAAGACATGAAATAGAGGCTAGTGATACCTGAAAAAGCCCCCCTTCACACCAGACATACTACTTCCATGCAGGGCCGGTGACTTCAGCGTTCTTGGGGACAAACAGGAGGATCTCAAGGCTTTGCCAAAACCTGTGGGAAGACCAAATAAAAATAATGATTGATGACAGCTTGGAGAATTTTACTGCACTGAACTATTCATTCATTGCTATAAGGATCGATTGTGTAATGTAAACCAGACTAAAACCAGATAGGCCTAGATTTCTAACGGGTTCTGATTGAAAATCAACACTTATGTTAATAAAAAAAACATATATAAAAAATATCTCCTGTTAATTTAGCTTTTTTTGTTTGTTTTTTTTGTGTATATTCTCTCCTTACTATACATTATCAAGAACAGACTAATAGTACTAAATCAAGGTATACATAGTTTTACTTTTTTATGACAAGGATACTTTACAACTTGATAATTATCAACAATTATTGAAATCATATCCAAATTTTTAAAAATCGATCAGATTTCCTAATATTTAAAAAATAATGCACGCTGTGAAAGTAAGGGTTGGCTAATGTCACCCACATGTTGATGATAAAATTTCCTTCCAATTTTTAAATCAATCAATCAACCTTTATTTTGCCTGTGAGGTACATTGAGGGCCACCCTTATTAAATAAATTTAATCGTTTTAAAAACAAAACTTGAGGTTAATTGATAAGAAATTAAGATAAAAAAGACAGTAAAAATTTATATTAACTAACATACACAGTACAACAAAAATCTATAACAATAAATACAAATAAAAAAGCAACAAATTAAAATACAAATTAAAAATACAAAACTATTAAAAAATAATATAATGAAAAAAATATAATATTAAGTAAATCAGGTACAGGCTGTCTGAATGTTTTTAGAGACTAGAGCCCTATCCAGACGTGATTCGTTTCTCAGAGGGTTCTGGGGTAATTTTCTCTTTTATGGGGACGTTTAATAAAATAGCTATTTGTCCACTGCCGCGCACCTTAATTACACTTTGGGTGGACGTTTCCACAGAGATCCACGTAAACACAACAGGGGAAAACTCACTGGTGCTCCTGCTTTTGTAGTGAATTTCAGCTTTCTGGTGCTGATCCAATTTAAATGATATAATCAATGTTTTTACTTACAGTCTTACAGTCTTACAGTCTACTTCCTACATTTTTGCATTTTCTCAGCTTTAACACTACCACTTCAAAAAATCATCCACACCTAAACTTACCCAGAGACATTATCACCAAAAATTAGCTAGCACATTTAGATCACTGCCATATAAAAACCTTGTATCTACAAAACTGCAGCTTACATTTTTTGTATGTATAGGAGCACAATGTACAGAATAATCACCATATTTAATTGATGTCACGTTTAAAAACAGGCATGGCAGCAACAATATTTAACATGTTATATCTCAAAAATAGAGCATTTCTTCACTGATTGCTGCAAGAATAAAGAAATAAAAATGGGTTCTATACCTTCAGCAGATCAGCTCCTGTTGTTGAATAAGACACTGCGGACTGGGATCTTCTTCTTCACTCTTCTCCACAGCTGTAGAACCAGCACCTCCACCTGGACTGGAGGAGGACTCACACCTGGATCCACCTGAACAAAGGAGTTTGTTTACACTCTACTCAAAAATACACCTGTTTCTCTTAAAATTGATCAGCTACACCTGAATTATTATCTCAATACAGTAAAAGCTAAATGACAAGGTGGATGTTTTTTAGTAAAAACTGGCATTTAATGACTAAAACTGATGATTATTTTAAAAGCTTAAACTTTCCCTCAGCAAGTTATGCAATTATGGAGACATAATTGATGAAAAATATTAAGTAAAATTAGTATTATTAATTGCTAAATATGCAGCAAGTGTTTTCAACATTTTGGTTATGATACCACAGATATAAAAAGTATAAAATATAAAGTATATATATTATTAAAGGTGACAGGAGGGAATTCTTGGACACGTTTTAATTGCTGGCCTTTTTTTAAACAAACTAAATGAATAATTAAAATACCAAAATCAAAAATGTATTATATATATATATATATATATATATATATATATATATATATATATATATATATATATATATATATATATATATATATACACACACATTTTTAATTCTTGACCTGTAGAGGTAAAAAAAAAACCTACATCGAAAAATATATATAGATTATATATAGTATAGAAAAAATAGAAATACAAAAATTACTTTATAAAAGTGAAGGGTAACATTCTCTGATATGTGTAATATATATTTGTTCAGAGTTAAATACATATACTGTTATACAGGGTTCTTATAAAATTTAAAAAACTATGCTGTGGATGCAAAAGCATATTAGATTTTACAAAAACAATATTCATTTTTTTGCATGTACATTATTTGATTACTCTGTTCATTTATTAATTCATAAAGGTTCACATTATTAACAATGCTAATATTAGTTAAATGTGGGGTGGGAATATTTAATAAACAAAAACTGTAGGGTCTAGGGTTAGCATTATGTAAATGTTAAATGTGTCATGAGTGTGAATGAATTCAATCACAGTGTTTTAACAGTTAAATGTATTATACTGTATTTTTGATTAGCAAGGGAGTTTACCCATTATTTTGGGAGGAGCTGACAATTTGGTTGTGGGAAGACAACCTTATACAGTTAGAGTTTCTGATAAAATAATAATAAAATCATATCTGAACTAACAGCAGAGGAAGAAATATGTATATTTTAAATGTTAAATCTATCTAAAAATTAAAACATTTTGGTTAGGGGATGACTAGCTAACTAGCTTTGTACATAACTTAGCTAACTTCTTCATTTATTAGTTATTCAAGGATTGAAGGAGATTTTTTTTGTCATTCCTATCACATGTGGTACACGTGGTTACACCCAAAGTGTAAATAAATAAATATAAAGATGAAATAAAATAAATAGATTTGAAAATAAATACACAAAATATAAATGGTAGTATAAAGTAGCAGCAACATGAAGGTTTACATTATTAATATAGCTAATATTAGTTAAATTTGGGGTGTAAATATTAAATAAACATTGGCTGTGTTAAGTGGGATAAATATTGTGAATATAAATTAAATGTGGCACGAGTAAGAATGTTGTAAATCCACTGTAAAAAATGTATTTTTAATAAATTTAATTTATTCTTGAGCCAGATTTTTTTAATTTAAGGCAGTTTAACAAGAGCTGAACATTTGATTTTCAAAAAACAAACTTATTTAGTGTTTTTTGATAAAATAAAAAATAAACAAAATACAGACTGATAGCTAGCTAGCTGTGAGCTTCTTAGTTACCTTACCTAGTTACCTTAGCAGAGAAGTGTGAACTTGTCCAGAATATTACATTTTTAATGTAGTTATTTATTGTTTTGATAAATAAAAATCATAATTTGATGATATATGAGGCGGTGGTTATTTATCTGTTTGTGTAAATAGGATATGTGGCTAGTTAGCTAAGTATGCTAAGCCCTAAAGCAATTTCCCCTAATTTTACCTCAGAGCAGAAAAGGCGCCAAACCCGAGCCGCGCGCGCCGCTCGTCCTCGCGCCCGCGGCTCTGTGGCTTTTTCTCCTGTAGTTAGCCAGCTAGCTAACCCCGCTCCCTCACACAGTTATTCAGCCGAATCGGGACGAATTATCAGATTTTGGGTTAAATCTGCAGGGTTTCGTGTCTGAAAAAGCTTCAATAAATGATTAATTTAGTTACTAGAGCTGCGGAGACCAGGGTGAGTTCAGATTTTCTTCAGGATTATATGAAACTTTTCCGTTCCACCTTAAATAGTGCCGCGGCGCGCCTGCGCTGGCCTCAAGCTAATACATCTCACTAATTACTGTAACTGCAGCATTTAAGGTGGAACGGATAAATACAATTAAAAACCATTCCTGACAGAAAACAAATTAACTTTCTTACCTTAAATAGGAGTAGAAATTTTTTATTTGTCTTTTGGTTCTAGCTAACTCTATCTAGAACTGTCCGTTGATTTAAACACTTTCAGAGCTCAGTATTTTTACATAAACACATAAAACATATTACAAATTAATATAAAGATACATATAAAATATAAATGTTTGTGTTTAATATATGTCCATCAACACAGATCAATTACATGATTCATTAAATAAAAAACAGTAAAGGAAAATACATGCAGCTCTGGAAAAAAAATGAAGAGATCACTTCAGTTTCTGAATCAGTTTCTCTGATTTTGCTATTTATAGGTTTATGTTTGAGTAAAATGAACATTGTTGTTTTATTCTATAAACTACAGACAACATTTCTCCCACATTACAAATAAAAATATTCTCATTTAGAGCATTTATTTACAGAAAATGAGAAATGACTGAAATAACAAAAAAGATGCAGAGCTTTCAGACCTCAAATAATACAAAGAAAACAAGTTCATATTCATAAAGTTTTAATAGTTCAGAAATAATCAATATTTGGTATACCTTTATACCAATCCTGGTGCAAAAATCAGGCATATATATATATCATATAGAGATTGAAGAGGTTGAAATTTCTACTCGTTATTAATTATTTGTTTTATACTTATTTTAATAATACAAATCAGAACATCTTTTCTTGTACAGTTTGTTGTCTTATATTTTAGTGTTCTGCCTTATCCTGAATTATGTTTTAGTGATGAAAAATGAAGATTAAATAAATAAATAAAATAGAATATGTATTATTTGCCTTTTTATCTCCATAACAGTTAAATTATTAGAAATCATTTACCTATAAATAGCAAAATAAAAAAAAACTGATTTAGCAACTGCAGTGGTTTCTCATTTCTTTCAGAGCTGTATAATGCATGGTAAAAGTTGTACAATACTGTGACACTAATTAAGCATGTCTTAGAATATAAAAAATGTGGTTCATAGCTTTAATGTTTTTATCTGTATGTAAGATCTCACCAGTTTTTTTTTTTTGCACAGGTAATTTAATATGGCAGAATAAATATTAAACAACATATAGAATTGGGGCTGAAGTACCAGGGAAGTGTGATGGGAAAGGACAGGTTTGAAAGTGGTAAGTAGAAATATTTATGCATTCTACCAGTAGTTTTTCAGACAGTAATTAAAACCTTAAATAGAAATGCATGGATAAATCAAAAAAGGCAACAACAAAACAAATGTCAACTGATAGTCAATGAAGGAAGTGTTTCTGCATTAAATGTGTATCTATGTATTGCATTTAGGGCTGCAACAATTAGTCAATATAATCACAGATGTCGATTATTTAAATTTGCTGACAAATATTATTGTCGACTAATTGTCAACTAGTCTGTCTCTCCAAAAGTTCCCAAACACAACATATTATATATTTACTTAATAAGAATCAGTACTTTCCACGTTTAAACAACATCTAGACATTTAAATGTCTTTTAAATCTCATGTTCAGCTGTTTTTAGACCTATCGTTTTAGAATTGTAGGACATGGCACAAATAACCATTGACCAATCGACTAATCAAAAAAATAATTATCAGATTAGTCGACTACCAAAATACTCATTAGTTGCAGCCCTAATTGCATTATTTTATTTCTCAATTATTACATTTTGCATAACTGGACATAAATAAGACACCTTCAGACAAACTAAAGAAACAAAAACACATTATTTGCCCAAGTTCACACATTTGCTTCAGCATGCTGTTGAGGAACAGGGTTGAGGAACCCTTCGCCCACACAGTTTCTGTTGTAGTGGATCGAATTCACAACCTAGGCACACTTCCAACCCAGACACTCAAAACCAATATAAAAATTCTGTCTCATATTAATGTCAAGGTTTAATATCCTCAGATGATTGTGTTGAGGTTTATTTTTTCTCTTTTAGACTGGAGGTACTTTTTTACATTTTTGACTATGTTTCTTGCTGTTTGTCACAAGGTCTGTTATTGAAGGTCTGTAGGTCCTTAAAGACGGTTGTGAAACCTTGTGGCCCTGTACTCTATTTATCCAGATTACTCGTCCACGTGTTTAAGCTCCACCAAAAGACAGAAGTCCACAACAAACTATCTTAAAAGAACATTTAAACTGCATATTATATATTATATACTAATATATTTACATACTCATACTTTGTAATATACATAGCCTTTTATACATTTCTGGTTCAACATAATACAAGATTAACCGTAGTTTAAAGTCCACTCGCACTTTCTTTACGCCTTCGTCCATGCCTGATCTCTTGCCAAAGAGTGAAGGGCGTCTCTGACATTTTTCCAGTCAAATCAAGCAAAACAAAAGCCTTACAGTAGGTGTTTGTTCTGTAATTCCAAATTCTGACATTTTCAGCTGTATGTTTGGTGTCTGGCTGAGTTTAACTCAACTCAATGCAACTCATACCCCAGGACCCCCTAAGAAATTCTGTTTGGATAGGACTCAGTTTTTAACTTGTGATTATCGATGGTTTCTGTAATTTCCGTCGCGATAAACGTTAAAATAAATTAAATATGTGATTGTCATTTTTAATTAACTTTTACAGTTTTAGAAGCTTAAATAATGTGAAATTTTCAAGGAGGTCCTTTCAGGTGGTGCTTAGCCTTTAAACGAAAAGGATATGTTAGCGCTAAAGTAGATAGATAGATACTTTATTGAGTGCAAGTGGACATGTACCGTAACACGTAATGTATTTATATTTCTTCAGATTTTAATGTTGGTAATTCCTCCCACACTCTAAGCGGTGAAACAGATTCGGTCTTGATTGAATGTGCTGGTGAATTTGGAGGTGACTCTGTAATCTGAAACTCATCCCACACTTTTGAGCACTGATCCGGTTTCTCCTCAGTGTGAACGCTCAGGTGTTTTTTGAGGGAACTGCTCTTTCTAAAATTCACCCCACACTCGGGACAGTAATACGGTTTCTCTCCTGTGTGAATTCGCTTATGCGTTTTGAGAGTATTGATCTTTCTAAAACTCTGTCCACACTCTGAGCACTGATACGGTTTCTCCCCAGTGTGAACACGCTGGTGTTTTTTCAGAGTACTAATCTTTCTAAAGCTCGTGCCACATTCTGAGCACTGGTACGGTTTCTCGCCTGTGTGAATCCTCAGGTGTTTTTTGAGGGCACTGTTCTTTCTAAAACTCATGCCGCACTCCAAGCAGTAATACGGTTTCTCTCCGATGTGAACACACTGGTGTTTTTTTAGGGTACCTCTCTTTCTAAAACCTGTTCCACACTCTGAGCAACGATGCAGTTTCTCTCCAGTGTGAATGCGCTGGTGTGCTTGGAGAGTACTATGCTGATTAAAGCTTGTTCCACACTCTAAGCATTGATATGGTTTTTCTCCTGTGTGAATATGGTGGTGTCTCTGGAGATCGCCATGTTGATTAAAACTCTTCCCGCATTCAGAGCACTGATACGGTTTCTCTCCAGTGTGAATGCGCTGGTGCTTTTTGAGAGAACTCCGCTGATTAAAGCTCTTTGCACACTCTAAACAGTGATACGGTTTCTCTCCTGTGTGAATGCGCTGGTGTCTTCGAAGGTCGCTCTGTTGGTGGAAACCCTTCCCGCAATCTGAACACAGATATGGTTTCTCTCCAGTGTGAACGCTTTGGTTAGTTTGGACATCGTTCTGTCCGCTCTTCGAGGAGGGATACGTTTTCTCTCCTCTGTGAATGCGCTGATGTGTTTGAAGGGAACTCAGTTGGTTAAAACTCTTTCCACAATCTGAACAGTAATACGGTTTCTCTCCAGTGTGAATGCGTTGATGTCTGTTGAGGGTGCCACTTTCTCTGAAACTCTTTCCACACTCTGAGCAGCGAAACGGTTTCTCTCCGGTGTGAATGCGCTGGTGTTTTTGGAGATTACTCTGGCGATTAAAACTCTTTCCGCATTCCGGGCAGTAATGTGGTTTCTCTCCGGTGTGAATGCGCTGGTGTTTTTTAAGGTTACCACTGTCTCTAAAAGTCATTTCACACTGCGAGCAGTGATATGGTCTCTCTCCAGTGTGAATGAGCTGGTGTGTTTTGAGGGCACCACTTTTTCTAAAACTCATCCCACAATCGGAGCACTGATACGGTTTCTCTCCAGTGTGAACGCGCTGGTGTATTTGAAGAGCACTAGGTTTCAAGAAACTCTTCCCACAGTCTGCGCAGTGATGGGAATTCCCTTTTCCTGCGTTGATTTTGGGTTGTTCTGGTGGAGTATAAATTATGGAAACTACATTCTCACATTTTATTTCATCTGATGACAACATTGTGAGATCTGTTTTTTTGGGGATTTATTGAAGTGCTTGTAAAAGTCAATTTTAGGATCCTTAAGATAAAACGGCCACTAAGAGTAGCAGAAAACTTGCAAGAAGAAGTAGTCATCCCATGCTGAAGAAGAAAGAAAAAAAACAATTTAAAAATTACCAACTTGGCAACATACTGAAAATGATCAAATACATTTATAGGGTTCCTGTGGGTCCTGAAAAAGTCTTAAATTAAAATCTGGGTTATTAGGGTCTAAAATTGTCTTAAATTTGCTGTAGGTATTACATTTTCAGGTTGCGTTTAAATGCTGGTGGGAAAGCACATTGGCCTATCATTAACATTTAATCTAGGTAGAGAACAAAGATTAATGAAGAGCTAGCTAATATTAGCGGTGAGTTAGCTACATACTAACTTTAGCAGTAAGCTAACTAATATACCGATTTTAGCTAACTAAAGGAAGCTAGCTAGCATTACCAGGGATAGAAATAAGGTTAGCGGAGAGCTAGCTAACATTAGCGGCAAGTTAGTTAACATACTAACGTTAGCAAAGAACTAAAGATATTATGGCTACATTTTTGAGGTCTTAAAAAGGTCTTTAAAAGCTTTTAAAATGGTGCAAGAACCCTGTTTTACAGAAAATTGTTTTTCTAATTACTAAAAGAGCATATTAAAGAAATGTCTTCAACTTAAAACAATGACAATTTCATAGAGAAATATCACATATATACACAGTGTTCACAGCAGCATCAGTCACATGCAGAAGCTTTGATTTATTGACAGACAACTTGCTATAAAGTTCCCTTAGATTTCACTGTGTATTTATTCTGTCAGTTGAGTTGAGGAGAGTATTGTTCATGAAAATGACAAACTATGAACCTAAAATACTGTTGAATTTCTTTCAAAAACAAAAATCTGATATAAATTCTGTAAAATTACAAAAATCCAAAACTGGTACAGGACAGTCCCAATCATACTTTATTAATGCCACAAAATATATGAGATTGGGAAAATTTGAGCATTTAGCCCTGGAAGCGAGTCTAGATTTAGCTTAGGTTAGATAAATATACAAAGATTTAAAAAATGCATTCATTTAGCAGCTATGAATATTCAAATGTGTAAGAAAATATGGTGTAAAGAAGAAGAAGCAGAGTCTATGTTAGTATTTAAGTAATAGGTAAACATCTAAGCATCAATGAACAGATTTTAGTATTCAGTTATTAAACATTTAGTTGCAAATGTTAACTCACAAACCTTTACGCTAACTTTATTCTCGGTTAAAATGTATGGAAGCCCATTCCCGCCACCTAAAAAATAAAAATACTCCAGCAATTTTTTTTATTATTATTAAGTAAATTGCTATCTCAATATTTTGAGATACTAAGTCAATATTTTGAGATACTATCTCAATATTTTGAGATACTAAGTCAATATTTTGAGATACTAAGTCAATATTTTGAGATACTATCTCAATATTTTGAGATACTAAGTCAATATTTTGAGATACTAAGTCAATATTTTGAGATACTAAGTCAATATTTTGAGATACTAAGTCAATATTTTGAGATACTAAGTCAATATTTTGAGATACCTTAAATGCTGGCTGAATATACATGCGGCCACCTGTAGATAATGACCTGGGAATTAGGCCAAAAGTGAGAGCAATAACGTTTTAATTCATATTTAATTTTATTTACATTATATTTCACTCAGAGTTAAACTCTGTCCCTCGCATTGTGTTCTCCCCTTTATTCAGAGCGTTTTCACAGCACTTTGCTTACATGCTGTTTTTTACTGTTAAAATGCGACATCTACAGGCGGCCGCATGAATGTTCAGCCAGCATTTAAGGTGGAACGGAAATCTGAATAAGACACTGGCGAATAAGAAGCTAACTTCAGCCTCGTCCAAGATCCGGAGGCTTATTTTGATATTGTGTGATTCCTCTAAAAGTTCCAATATTTCATGATTTGTGAATCCACGTCTGAAGTAGTCCTCAATGATGGTATCCATTTTGCATCTTTGTCTCACCTGCTTCTGTCTCTGTACAGCCTACTAGTATCTCAAAATATTGAGATAGTATCTCAAAATATTGACTTAGTATCTCAAAATATTGACTTAGTATCTCAAAATATTGAGATAGTATCTCAAAATATTGAGATAGTATCTCAAAATATTGACTTAGTATCTCAAAATATTGACTTAGTATCTCAAAATATTGACTTAGTATCTCAAAATATTGAGATAGCAGTTTACTTAATAATAATAAAAAAACATTTTGCTGGATTATTTATTTTTTTTAGGTGGCGGGAATGGGCTTCCATAAAAATGAATGTTACAATACATTATTAATTTAATAAACTATACTGACTTTAATATTACTGTAGCTGGAGTTGTGCAGAAGCATCACACTAGTGTTTATCTGTTTTTAAATTTCAGATAAAACAAAATTGCATCGCTACCACCAAACCTATATTAAATATACAGCATTTCTTCTCCATTAGAGAGAGAGAGAGGAGTAAAGTGAGAGTAAACAGTGAGTAAAAGTGTAGTACAGTACCTTTTGCAGCTCCTGTTTCTCTATAAAACACTGCGGACTCAGATCTTCTTCTTCTACACTTTATTATATTTGGAGAACCAGCACCTCCACCTGGACTGGAGTAGTATGTACAATGGAACCACGTGATCACTGCACTGCACATGGCTAGAAGTTGATTTGTCTGTTGTGTTACCGTAGCAACCAGCATCAAAGGATCTGAGGAGGCTTAAAAGAGAAGATCTAAAAGGAGAGTTTTATCCCGATTCAGCTTTAAGAAGACAGTTTTATATTTATCTCCTCTTAGAAAGTCCTTTGCTTATGTTCAAACCTATCTAGAAAATAGCATTTCATCACTATATTACCTATTTTTCTTTAGAATTTTATATATTTCTGCATAAATATGACCTAAAACAAAAGTCTTTAAACTGCATTTTCGCATTATTTCTTTTGAAAACAATGTACAGCTCTGGAATAAATAAAGAGAGCTCTTCAGTTTCTGAATGAGTTTCTCTGATTTTGCTATTTATAGGTTTATGTTTGAGTAAAATGAACATTGTTGTTTTATTCTATAAACTACAGACAACACTTCTCCCAAATTACAAATAAAAATATTCTCATTTAGAGCATTTATTTACAGAAAATGAGAAATGACTGAAATAACAAAAAAAGATGCAGAGCTTTCAGACCTCAAATAATGCAAAGAAAACAAGTTCATATTCATAAAGTTTTAAGAGTTCAGAAATAATCAATATTTGGTGCAATAACCCTGGTTTTCAATCACAGTTTTTTTTTTCATGCATTTTGGCATCATGTTCTCCTCCACCAGTCTTACACACTGCTTTTGGATAACTTTATGCTGCTTTACTCCTGGTGCAAAAATTCAAGCAGTTCAGTTTGGTTTGATGGTAAAATCAAAGAAACTCATCATTTTTAAGTGGAACTTCCTTTTACAATATAGAACACATCTTGGTGCAATAATGACTACATAAACTCACTCACTTAATAAACTTAGATACAGCAATAACTCTGCATCTACCAGGTCATAGTTCATACCTAATATTGTGCTTAACAGGATGGAAAAAAAAATGTCTTATTGTGCATAATACAAATACGGCAATTATTTTTGATTTCCACATAACAGATCCCCAAAAATGTACTAATAATAGTAGAATAAAGAATAAAGCTTTAATACATTGTCTCATTTTAGGTTCCTGGATTTTAAAGCATATTTTTGGTTGAGTTACGATACCCAGCGATATGCATGGTATGTCTTGTAAAAGAAAAGTGCATTTAGGTATAGATTTTAAAAGTATACTTAACATGGAAAAGTACATACTTTTTTTTTTAAATATGTACTTAAAAACACACTAAATGTACTATTTTGGCACAACCTATTTCAACTTAATTATATTTCAGTTGTAATTAAGCTATATTTAAACATATCATAAAAGCATTAAATTGAGCTTTTGAGTGCTTTTTTTGCATAACTTATGCAAAGTTAAATAGACTTAAGTACGTGTTTTTTAAACATTTTCAATACACCTGAAATATAGAATAAAAAACTACACTACAGTGCACTTTTCGCAGTATTTAATGCCAGTATATATATTTGCATAAAGTATATTATATGGAAAAAGCAATTTTAGTGTTCATTACCTAATTTGAACATCTTACTTTTACAATAAGACATAATCAAATCAATCACTTTGGATTAATGTTTTTTAAAGCATATTTTTGGTTGAGTTATGATACACAGCGACTAAATGTATTGTTAAACAACCTGTCGTGATTTTGTTGAGCGTTGGAGAAGTATAAATATTAATAATAATAGAAGAAAACAGTTTTTAAGCACCTCTATTACCTTACCTTTAACTGGTAAAATGTATATTCTGTGATCCAGACACATTTAAAATTAGAGGAGCCCCATAAACGACAGATTAACTAATAACCATTAAGTATTTAAATTACTGGTATAGATTTCACATCATGAAAAACACTTCACTTGCAATTTCTACCTGTTCCTAACTGTTCATATCAAGAATTAAATTCAAATTATTAATTCAGCAACATATTACATATAAACATAGCAGGTTCTCATGGTCTAGGAGTAATTTGTCGTTTTCTTTTATGCAATTCATTACTTTGTGTTATTCAGTAAATGTATTTTTATTAATTCACCGTATTTTCACATTACGTTCACATTACCAAGCTGAAGTCATTCAAATCAGATTTTTTGCTCAATGTGTCTCAGATCAGATTTCTTCATGTCTGTGTGAACGTGACAAATCATATTTGATTCACTTTCATAAGTGGTCCTAACTCGGATAAGTATCCGATTCACAGACATGCAACAGGAATGTGAGCGGTCAAATCAGAATTCATGCTCTATCTTTTTGCTTTTACGCATTAGCATTAGTGCTACATGCTTCTCTCTTGTACCCACACTGTATCTCTTGGTGCAGCTGTGCAGCTATAGCTGCAAAAAAAAAAAACAGCAAAAGCAAACCACCTGTCCTTTTTTCACCTCCTGGACCTGAGCATGAACTTCAGAGCAGCTGTTTACTCTCCACTCCAGCAAAAGATGCTCCACATATGAGCTGCTAACTCATCCATTTCCCTTTATAAAGCTACGAGTCTCTCCTCTCTCTAATATGAGGGGTTTTGTTGTTGGTGAAGAAGGAGGCGTTTATACAGGTATCAATGTGCAAAATCTGATTTGAGCAACGTGGCTTGTAATGTGAACGAAGGCTAAATCTAGCACTATAAGGTCATTGCACAATCAAATAAAGTCATACGTGTTCACACTTTCTGACTATTTGAAATTTGGTTTACAGCTGGAAGGATTATTCTCTAAGTGCAACTAAAGAACATACAAAGAACATGCAGAATTCAATGCATAGTTGGTTCTCAGAATAATTCCGCTTTTTGAAATAAGCAGTTTATTTTCAACAAGCTTTTAATGAACTAATCTAAATCCAAAGTAAGAGAGAGTTTTTACATCATATCAAAACATAATGTCACATTGAAACATTACAAATTATTCAGAAATTGCAATTTCTATTTTACTTCCTTCCTAATACATTTGTGTATTTTCAAATGTGAGCATTAGAATTTGCTTCCACTCTTTCAGTGATACCACTTCGCTCATCATGAATGCGCTGGTGTCTTTTACAGGCACTCTCTAAAACTCATCCCACATTCTGAGCAGTAATACGGTTTCTCTCTGGTGTGTACACACTGGTGTGATATCAGACAACTCTGTTCAGAGAACCTCTTCTTACAATGGGAGCACTAATACGGTTTCTCTCCAGTGTGAATGCGCTGGTGCCTTTCGAGGGTAGTACCCTGCCTAAAACTCAATCACAATCAGAGCACTGATACGGTTTCCCTTCTTTGTGAATGCACTGATGTGATATCAGATAACTCTGTTGATGGAAACTATTCTCACACTCCGAACAACGATATGGTTTCTCTCCAGTGTGAATGTGCCGTTTTTTTTTTTTTTTTGCGTATTACTCAGTCTAAAACTCAATCCGCACTTGGTTTCTCTCTGGTGTGAATGCGCCGGTGTTTTTTGAGGGAATCACTCAGTCTAAAACTCTTCCCACACTCGGAGCACTGATACGGTTTCTCTCCGGTGTGAATGCTCTGGTGTAAAATCAGACCAATCTGTTGATAGTAACTCTTCTCACACTGCGAGCACTGATACGGTTTCTCTCCGGTGTGAATGCGTTGGTGATTTCTGAGGGTATCATTCAGTCTAAAACTCTTTCCACACTCGGAGCACTGATACGGTTTTTCTCCGGTGTGAATGCGCTGGTGTGTTTTGAGGTTGGTACCGTTTCTAAAATTCTTTCCACAATCTGAGCAGTAATACGGTTTCTCTCCAGTGTGAATGCGCTGATGTGATATCAGATCCTTCCGATGATTAAAACTCTTTCCACAATCGGAGCACTGATACGGTTTCTCTCCGGTGTGAATGCGCTGGTGTCTTTTGAGGTTGGTAACGTTTATAAAATTCTTTCCACAATCTGAGCAGTAATACGGTTTCTCTCCAGTGTGAATGCGCTGATGTGATATCAGATCCTTCCGATGATTAAAACTCTTTCCACAGTCAGAGCACTGATACGGTTTCTCTCCAGTGTGAATGCGCTGATGTAAAATCAGACCACTCTGTTGATAGTAACTCTTCTCACACTGCGAGCACTGATATGGTTTCTCTCCGGTGTGAATGCGCTGGTGTTTTTTGAGGGTATCATTCAGTCTAAAACTCAATCCACACTCGGAGCACTGATACGGTTTCTCTCCGGTGTGAATGCGCTGGTGTGTTTTGAGGTTGCTACCGTCTCTAAAATTCTTTCCACATTCTGAGCAGTAATACGGTTTCTCTCCAGTGTGAATGCGCTGGTGTGTTTTGAGGTTGCTACCGTCTCTAAAATTCTTTCCACATTCTGAGCAGTAATACGGTTTCTCTCCAGTGTGAATGCGCTGGTGTCTTTTGTGGGCAGTACTCTGCCTAAAACTCAATCCACAGTCAGAGCACTGATACGGTTTCTCTCCAGTGTGAATGCGCTGATGTAAAATCAGACCTCTCTGTTGATGGAAACTCCTCTCACACTCCGAGCACTGATACGGTTTCTCTCCAGTGTGAATTCGCTGGTGTTTTTTGTGGGCAGTACTCTGCCTAAAACTCAATCCACAGTCAGAGCACTGATACGGTTTCTCTCCAGTGTGAATGCGCTGATGTAAAATCAGACCTCTCTGTTGATGGAAACTCCTCTCACACTCCGAGCACTGATACGGTTTCTCTCCAGTGTGAATGCGCTTGTGTTTTTTGAGGGAATCGCTCAGTCTAAAACACAATCCACACTCGGAGCACTGATACCGTTTCTCTCCGGTGTGAATGCGCTGGTGTTTTTTGAGGTTGCCACTTTCTTCAAAACTCATCTTTCACTGTAAGCATTGACAGTTTCTTTCTTGTATAAAAATAAAGGTATGTTTCGTAATCACTTTTTTTCCAAAAAAATCTTCTGCCGTGGGGAGGTGTCTCTTATCCAAGGAAGGAATCCAGAAGGAGCAGCAGAAGACTTGCGAAGAGAAATTTCATTCCATTCTGGAGAAGGAAGAAAAGTAACACAAGCTTGTCACCAAAAATTCACATGCATAACTAGATTGGCATTTTTATTTGGTTTGATTTCCAACATGCATAAACAGTGCTCATTGGACGCATACATTGACTTGCAGTTAACTGTGTATTCCAGGATTTTTTCATTGTACCATAAAGGTTTGCTTTAGCCCTATCTGAGGATATGGTGTGGGGAGCGTACACACAATACAGGTATCCAATGTTAGCATGTGAGTAACGGTGTAGTAGAGTTCTTTACCTGCAGCAGATCAGATCCTGTTTCTCTATAAAACACTGCGGACTGAGAGCTTCTTCTTCTTCTACACTTTATTATCTTTGGAGAAGCAGCACCTCCACCTGGACTGGAGGAGAACTTACACTGTGGTTTATAGAGTTTTCTTAAAGATACAGGTCACTAATGTGTTTTTTTTATCAGTCAAATTAGCTCTAGTTTATACCAAGAAACTAGCATGATTCCAAGTATTCTAAAGATTGGCACTAATAAGCTTTTGGAGGTTTTTATGGTTGTTCCCAATAATGGAATGAATTGTGAACATTTATAACATACTTTAGCAGTTTTCAAAGCCATCCCACTAAACATTAGATGTCTTACGGACGTGCAGATCATGTCTTTATTGCATCCGTCGATTCCAAGACCAGTTCTGAACTTCTACACGACGTGCAAACTAGGTCCACTATTTGGACTAACTGTGACTTCACTTAGACGTCAAAATGCATTTAAACATTTGAACGTTGGACCAGGTAACTTTTTTGGACGTCATGGGGACGTCTGAGACAGGTGCAGGAAATATACAGTACAGGCCAAAAGTTTGGACACACTTTCTCTTTTTCAGTGCGTTTTCTTTATTTTCATGACTATTTTATATTGTAGATTCTCACTGAAGCATCAAAACTATGAATGAACACATGTGGAGTTTTATGTACTTAAAAAAAAAGGTGAAATAACTAAAAACATGTTTTATATTCTAGTTTCTTCAAAATAGCCCCCTTTGCTCTGATTACTGCTTTACACACTCTCTGCATCAGTCTTGAAAGAAGGAAGGAGTTCCCAGAGGTGATTATTAGCACTTGTTGCCCCTTTGTCTTCTTCACTCTGTGCTCCAGCTCACCCCAAACCATCTGGATTGGGTTCAGGTCCGGTGACTGTGGAGGTTCAGCTAATTTTTTATTACATTACATTACATTACATTACATTTGGCAGACGCTTTTGTCCAAAGCTAAATAAGTTTAAAGGTAAAAACATCTTTGGATAGGGATAAAAGGAGGACAAAGGGGAATAATAGGATAGAGGAGTGAAGGAGGGGAAGAAGGAAATGAGGTTAGAAGTAGTTAGTGTGTTAGAGGTGTTAGGAGAGTAAGTGCTCTTTGAAGAGCTCAGTCTTCAGGAGTTTATTAAAGATAGTGAGAGATTCTCCTGATCTGGTAGTAGAAGGTAGTTAGTTAGAGGTGTTAGGAGAGTAAGTGCTCTTTGAAGAGCTCTGTCTTCAGGAGTTTATTAAAGATAGTGAGAGATTCTCCTGATCTGGTAGTAGAAGGTAGTTAGTTAGAGGTGTTAGGAGAGTAAGTGCTCTTTGAAGAGCTCTGTCTTCAGGAGTTTATTAAAGATAGTGAGAGATTCTCCTGATCTGGTAGTAGAAGGTAGTTAGTTAGAGGTGTTAGGAGAGTAAGAGCTCTTTGAAGAGCTCAGTCTTCAGGAGTTTATTAAAGATAGTGAGAGATTCTCCTGATCTGGTAGTAGAAGGTAGTTAGTTAGAGGTGTTAGGAGAGTAAGAGCTCTTTGAAGAGCTCAGTCTTCAGGAGTTTATTAAAGATAGCGAGAGATTCTCCTGATCTGGTAGTAGAAGGTAGTTTGTTCCACCATTGGGGAACTCTGTATGAGAACAGTCTGGATTGTTTTGTGTGAATGTTTGTTTGGTAAAGCGAGGCGACGTTCATTGGAGGAGTGAAGCGGCCGGGAGGTAGCGTAAGCCTTCAGGAGCGAGTGCAGGTAGGAAGGAGCTGTTCTGTATCACCTTGTAGGCGATTGTAAGAGCTTTGAATTTGATGCGAGCATCAACTGGTAGCCAATGGAGCTCAATGAGCAGCGGGGTGACATGTGCCCGTTTTGGCTGGTTGAAGACCAGACGTGCTGCTGCATTCTGGAAGTACAGAGTACATTAAGTACATAAAACTCCACATGTGTTCATTCATAGTTTTGATGCTTCAGTGAGAATCTACAATGTAAATAATCATGAAAATAAAGAAAACGCATTGAAAAAGAGAAAATGTGTCCAAACTTTTGGCCTGTACTGTATTTTATCAAAGAATAAACTTATTTGTTTATTTATAACATATAAACATTGTTGTTATCAATATGGTTAATAAATATCAATATAGATTATTTATGATTAAGCATTGTTTATTACTAATTATTTAGTTGAGTACATCATATTTTTGTATCTTTTTAATTAATTAACAACTTTAGGTATTTAATTACAAATGTATTTTTTATTTGGCAATGCAATTTGTGGAACAGTTGCCATCTTCTGAAATGGAACTACAGCTATGCACAAAGCCTAGAGGTAGTAGGTCTATAAAAATGATGTCTAAAATAAGTCTAATTTTTACATAGAAAAGACATCTACAATGACCTCATTTGGACTAGAATTAGCCCTTAATTTGGAGGTCTGGGGAACATCAATATAAACATGCAAAAATGACCACAAAAAGACGTCGTTTCAGTGTTTCTTTGTGTAGTTGGATTTCTTTTAAGATGGATGCTTTAAAAAAAAGAAACATAACACAGAATATGGTTTCAAATATTGTTTTTCTTCTTTTAAATTGCCAGTTTAAGGTGGGTTGTGCTGGACTGGAGCTGGTTTACCAGCATACCAGTGTTTTTTTATTCCCAAATGACGAACTAAGAGTAGAACAAATCTACTTAAAACTACTGAAAAACAAAGAAAAATCCTATATCCTATCATTATCCTGAGTCGTTTAAACTATTGGCACCTTCTGCTTCTCTTTAAATTACAAAAGTGAGTGTAGTAAGCACTTTATTCTCAGCCACCTTTTAATCAAAAAGAATAGTTTAACAATGTTAAATTTTAACATTGCATCACATTAAAAAGATCCAATACACAGAAACATATGCAGTACGTTTGCCGATTTTCTCACTGAAATTAAGCTATTTCTCAAACAAGTTTTGCCTTTTTTGTAATGCATTTGTTGGTGTTTTTTGAGGTTACTACCATCTCTAAAACTCACTCCACACTCTGAGCAATAATATGGTTAGAAGTGGTTGAAGTTAGAAAAACTGTAGGAGGAGAAACTGTTTATAGAAAGTGGATTTCTAAGAACAGTTTTCCAAGCCAACTTAATAAGAATACGGCACTAAAACAGATGTAGTACAATGAAGAATCAATAATTCTAATACAATACTACTACTACTACTACTAATAATAATAATATATTATAATAAATTGCAATCATTTCACTGTTAAATTTACTATCCAAGTTTTACAGCATATATAGGGTAAATGATGAATGTCAAATTCCTTCTGTGTCAAACACAAATAGTGAATATGTTGAATATGTCTTATACTAGGAATCATTTTTATTTGTATACTGAGATTTTAACTTTAATAAAAACCGTGCTTTACACTTTTCATGTTCATTTTATTTATTCATTAATGAATTCACCTATTTATACGTTGAATACAAATAATTAGTAGTAGCAAAACTGAAAATTCAATGAACATGCACAATTAAACCCTTTTAATTGCCATAAAGTTATTTAGATAATAATTAGTCAATAATCAACAATACATAACGTATATATTTTGCTACAGGGCATTATTATTAAAAAGACTAATAATTCCTAATGAGGTAAGCTAGCTAGCTAACTAACAAAATGTAGATTAAAAGATGGATGATCACACGCAATCAAACCAAACTGAACTGCTTGAATTTTTGCACCAGCAGTAAAGCAGCATAAAGTTATCCAAAAGCAGTGTGTAAGACTGGTGGAGGAGAACATGATGCCAAGATGCATGAAAAAATTTCAGCCATTTCTCATTTTCTGCATATAAATACTTTAAATGACAATATTTAGTTTTGACAACATAAAAGCAAAAAGACGCATGAATTCAGATTTGACTGTTCACATTCATGTCGCATGTCTATGGATCGGATACGTATGTGATTTAGGACCACATATGAAAGTAACTCGAAGCGGATTTGAAAAAATCAGAATTGGCACGTTCACACAGTCATGAAAAAATCAGATCTGAACCACTTTAGCCTGGTAATGTGAACAGAGCCTAATTAACAGCATCTTATAAAAGAACAGTCATACTTCAACGAGTCCAAACATCTACTTTAGATTTTCAGTGTGAACGTGCTGATGCCTTTTGAGATTACTAAGCTGATTAAAACCCTTTCCACACTCTGAGCACTGATACGGTTTCTCTCCACTATGAATTTTCTGGTGTCTTTTCAGAGCACTGTCTTGATTAAAACTCTTCCCGCAGTCTGAGCAGTAATAGGGTCTCTCTCCAGTGTGAATGCGCCGGTGTCTTTTAAGCGTACTCTCCTGATCAAAACTCTTCCCACAGTCTGAACACGGATACAGCTTCTCTCCAGTGTGAATTTGCATATGTTTTTTGAGGGAATCACTTCTCCTAAAACTGATCCCACACTCAGAACAGCGATACGGTTTCTCTCCAGTGTGAATGCGCCGGTGAGTTTGAAGAGCACTCTCTTGACTAAAACTCTTCCCGCAGTCTGAGCACTGATGCAGTTTTTCTCCAGTGTGAACGCGCTGGTGTTTTTGAAGATCAACTTCTTGATTAAAGCTTTTCCAACAATCAGAGCAGTGATACGGTTTCTCTACAGTGTGAATGCGCTGGTGTGTTTTGAGGGTACAACTCACTCTGAATCTCATCCCACAATCTGAACAGTAATATGGTTTTTCTCCAGTGTGAATCAGCTGGTGTTTTTTGAGGCTATCACTTTTTCTAAAACTCATCTCACACTCTGAGCACTGATACGGTTTCTCTCCAGTGTGAATGCGCTGGTGTGCTTTAAAGTTACTGCTCTCTCTAAAATTCATTCCACAATCTGAGCAGTAATACGGTTTCTCTCCAGTGTGAATGCGCTGGTGGGTTTTGAGGGTACCACTTTCTCTAAAACTCATTCCGCACTCTGAGCAACAATACGGTTTCTCTCCAGTGTGAATGCGCATGTGTTTTCTGAGGTTACCACTTTCTCTAAAACCTTTTCCACATTCTGAACACTGATACGGTTTCTCTCCAGTGTGAATGCGTCGATGTGTTTTCAGGGTACCACTCTCTCTAAAACTCATCCCACACTCTGGGCACTGAAATGGTTTCTCTCCAGTGTGAATGCGCTGGTGTTTTTGAAGATCGCTCTGTTTCGTAAAACCCTTCCCACAGTCTGGGCAGTGGTGAGACGTCCCTTTTTCTGGAAGGTTCTGAGTTTCCTCTTTTGGAGAAAAATTACCCTGAAAATATTCCTCTTGAGTGATGGAACTGTTCAAAAGTTCATCCTCACATTTGATTTCTTCTGATGACAACATTGTGAGTTCCTTTTTTGTGGTGTTTCTTGAGGTACTTGGGGAAGGAAAAGAAGACAATTGGACCCGAAGCAGCAGAAGCTTTGGGATTGGAGGTCATTCCATTCTAAAGAAAGAAACAATTAAAAAAAGAAAAATTAGATCATAATGTATCAGTCTATTGAAAGACATAAGGGCACTCACTTTTTCACATGGAGGAACTGGGTGTTGAATTTCTTAACGAATACATTAAATAACGTAGTCTTTTGTACGGAGACCCTAGGGTGACATCATGTTAAAAAAATAAGTATTAAGGTGTGGGAACAACTTAAGATCATAATGAGATAATAATGCATGGTCACAACTTATATTATTACCCTAATGCACTGGAATGAGATAATTAAGACATCGTTCCCATCGCCTTAATTATCTCATTCCCACGCATTAGGTTCTTGTTCCGATGCCTTAATTAAAGTGTGGAATTCAGATAATTATCTCATTCTCATTCATTAGGATCTTATCTCATGTCTTAATCGTCTCGTTCCCACATCTTAATTACTTCGTTCTCACAAATTAGGATCTCGTTTCTATGCCTTAACTATCTCATTCCCACCCATTAGGATCTTGTTCCCACGCCTTAATTATCTAATTCCCACAATTTAGGATCTTGCTCCCACACCTTAATGATCTTGTTCTCATGCCGTTAATAAGTTGTGGTCATACCTTAATTATCTTGTTCCTATGCTTTAATTATCTCATTCCCATGCCTCAATTACCTTGTTCCCACACATTAGGTTCATGTTCCCATGCCTTAATTATCTTGTTCACAAACATTATAATTTTGTTCCCATGCCTTAATTATCTAATTTTCACACATTAGAATCTCGTTTCCATGCCTTAATTATCTTGTTCTCACACATTAGGATCTCATTCCCACATCTTAATAAGTCGTGGCCACTCATTATTATTTTTATTTTTTTTTAACATGATGTCACTCTGTACTTTTGTAAAAAAGATCTAACCTGCTTTATTATTGGCTGCTTTGTACGGTGCAGCCTCTGATATTTATCTATTATTGATTATCACCTGATTATCCGTTCTTCAGTCAGTTTAATCATGATCAGCCAAACTATTATTATATGTTATTACTGATGAAATAAAAACGGCCTTTTTTAACATTAAAAGTCGTATACATTATACACTAAAATGCAAAAAAAAAAAAAAACCCAAAAAAACTCATTATCTGTCGTTATCTTTATTACCTTTATCACCTTAACAATGTGATTTAATATTAGTGTAAACATTCATAGTGTTGTGTGTGAATAGAGTCTTTATATGTTCTGAATCTAAATAAATGAATAAATATCGGACTCTCTCCCCACTTTAATAAAAAATAAACCGTGTTTCTCCTCCATCAGAGAGAGAGAGAGGAGTAAAGTGAGAGTAAACAGTGAGTAAAAGTGTAGTAGAGTTCTTTACCTGCAGCAGGTCAGCTCCTGTTTCTCTATAAAACACTGCGGACTCACATCTTCTTCTTCTACACTTTATTATATTTGGAGAAGCAGCACCTCCACCTGGACTGGAGTAGAACTAAACAAAACTGAACTACTTCAAGACTAAAGACTAAAGAGTTATCCAAAAGCAGTGTGTAAGACTGGTGGAGGAGAACATGATGCATTTCAAGATGCATAAAAAACCCAGGATTATTCCACCAAATGTTGATTATTTCTGAACTCTTAAAACTTTATGAATATGAACTTGTTTTATTTGTATTATTTGAGGTCTGAAAGCTCTGCATCTTTTTTTGTTATTTCAGTCATTTCTCATTTTCTGTAAATAAATGCTCTAAATGAGAATATTTTTATTTGGAATTTGGGAGAAATGTTGTCTGTAGTTTATAGAATAAAACAACAATGTTCATTTTACTCAAATATAAACCTATAAATAGTAAAATCAGAGAAACTGATTCAGAAACTGAAGTGATCTCTTCGTTGCACTGATGTCTGACAAGTCTTAACTATTTTGCAGCAAAAAATGTGTATAAAAGCATTTATATGAATAAAATACAGTCTGACATCACACACTTAGCCCAACCACAAAATGTTTATTTTTTAGACTTAAAACACAATCTTAATGCTGTCTGTTCTCACTCATTCACACATTTGCTATATGCAATTTAATTAATGGTTTATGTATAGAAGATATTTATTTATTTATTTAAATAATATTTGGCACACATATACACATATAAGTGTACAGAAAAAAGGGTCTTGGCAAGATGAAGAAAATACAGGCTTAAAAACACCCACACACAAAAAAACTAGAAATACAGAAAACAGAATATGAATATAACTATAATATGAAAAAAATGGCAGAAAGTATTAGAAGACACTCAATAGCAAAAAAAAACTAACAAACAACATTGAAAACACTAAAGCAAAAAAAAAATAAAATAAAATAAGGCATTGTCAATCGTACTGCACTTAATACTGTAGTGTTATACATTTATATGTAATGTGCTGACATTGTCTATAATCCTACATCAGAATAATTAATTGCATTGCAGACAGTATGAATGCATTATATTTAATGTTTTATCTCATTAACTTTATTTAATTTCATAAAACAGCTCTGGAAAAAATAAAAAGAGCACTTCAGTTTCTGAATCAGTTTCTCTGATTTTACTATTTATAGGTTTATGTTTGAGTAAAATGAACATTGTTGTTTTATTCTATAAACTACAGACAACATTTCTCCCAAATTCCAAATAAAAATATTCTCATTTAGAGCATTTATTTACAGAAAATGAGAAATGGCTGAAATAACAGAAAAGATGCAGAGCTTTCAGACCTCAAATAATACAAAGAAAACAAGTTCATATTCATAAAGTTTTAAGAGTTCAGAAATAATCAATATTTGGTGGAATAATCCTGGTTGGTTTTTAATCACAGTTTTTTTTTCATGCATCTTGGCATCATGTTCTCCTCCACCAGTCTTACACACTGCTTTTGGATAACTTTATGCTGCTTTACTCCTGGTGTAAAAATTCAAGCAGTTCAGTTTGGTGGTTTGATGGTTTGTGATCATCCATCTTCCTCTTGATTATAATTCCAGAGGTTTTCAATTTGGTAAAATCAAATAATTTTTAAAGTGGTCTCTTATTTTTTTTCCAGAGCTGTTTCTATCTTTTCCTGCATTTTAGGCCATTCCAGAAAAGTTGAGATGCATTAAGAACTACATCAAGAACAGTCATTAAACAAACAGCAGCAGATAAAAGAACACGAAAAACTGCTAACTTTTGCAAAACATTAAAATGTGACAAAAGACCCCAATCTTTTAAGATGTTTTAGCAGAAAGAACAGACTTGGGATCTTCAGTGCCAAACACATTAAATGTTGGTAGAAGTAAAGGCAACATTTTAAAGTAGGAAGTAGGCCTAAAATGCAGGAATGGATAATTATTAATAAAAATTTAATTACATTGTTCTCCTTTGAGCAGTAAACATCAAGAACAGTACAATTAGGTTACAGATCCATATTTTAAAAAGTACATACATAAAGTTTCATACAGAAATTGAAAAAAAAAAAATTTAGTTGTACCATATTTTCACACAAAAGATGATGCATTTTTTTTCCAATACTGTTCCAATGACTTTTAGCTACAAAAAGGTTTGTTTTTAGACCAGGTTGTTTGGAATTATGCTGCTAAACAACTTTTTTGTGAGCTTTTGGTTTTTAGTGTTTTCTAATATAATCATTACTGGTGTTAGTAATTATGATATCTACAAACCAACTCAGTAAAACATGTAAACTAATAACTAAGAGTAAATGTGGAATACAAACAGGTTAGGAGTAAGTATACATACATTTTGTATATACTCAACAGTTGCGATGATGTTGACATCTCAATAGATCAATTTACAACCTTGTTTTCTAAAAGCCAATATGAAAGGCACAGTCCTAAATAATTTCGATGTGTTTTAATGTCCTTAAATAAACAAACAAGTACCCTTCTAATCTTCTTTCACAAATTTAGGACCACTAAAGAAGTGTTCTGATTATTTTTAACTGGAGAATATACTTATCTATCTTTCACTATTTACCAAAAGAACCTGCACACTGCCCAACACAACACCTGGCCAGAAATATAAAGTAATTCCATGCATTTTTACTGGTTATAGCAATGACATGACTGACTCTTCCAACACCTCTAAAAAAAGGTTAAGTGAGGTCCACCAGAGCTTTCCACATTATTTTAACTTATATACACCAACCAAGCATAACATTATGACCATGTCCTTGTTTCTACTTTACATGTTAAGATATTACCTGCTTTTTAATGTACCTGTGTTTTCAAATTTCAAAGTTAAGGTTCTTCCCAAAGACTCTAAAGCTCTATCTGGACGGGATTATTTTCTCAGGGGGCGTCTGTGATAAATATTTAACACTTCTACTCTTTAGTGATAAAACTCCTGCATCTGGACTGCAATTGAAAAACAAGGGGACCAGAGAGTTTAGACTTTTTTCTCGGTCACATGACATTGCAGCGTTCAGTAGCTCCTCCATTTCCACTCGCTTTTGTGTTTTTAACATGGATCTCTGTGGAAACTGTGGCAAGCCCAAAGTGGAAAACAACTACATGATCGTTCTGGACGGGAGTTTAGACTTTTTTCTCGGTCACATGACATCGCAGCGTTCAGTAGCTCCTCCATTTCCACTCGCTTTTGTGTTTTTAAAGTGGATCTCCGTGGAAACTGTGGCAAGCCCAAAGTGGAAAACAACTACATGATCGTTCTGGACGGGAATAAAATCACAGAGGAGAGAAAAGAGAAAACCCAGAACCCCCTGACAAACTAATTTTGTCAGGATAGGGCTTTATAGCACTTTTTCCACCAAAAGAACTCCAGTTCTTGAAACAGTTCCTTTCAAGCCTATAAGAACTTTTGGTGCTTTTCAGTGAACCAGTTCGCATTTTCACCAGTTTTAGTGGAACCATCAAAACGTCACATCATACATTATCAACAAAGGGTGCTGCACAGCAGCGATGAACGCAATTGGTGCTGAAGAACCCAGAATTCTTCAGTTCCCTCTACAAACGAACATTCCTGGTTCTAGAATCTACTTTTGTTGGTGAAAACGCAGCAAACGGTACGAAATTAGGTTTTGCAAAACCAAAACGTGCCAGTTTCACGCCAATTGAAAAGCGCCATGAGTAGCCATTTAGAGAACACTGTTGTTTAACGCTCTGTCCACAGGTTCTCAAAACTTCTGAGGGTTCCACAATCTCTAAAGCTCCATTGACCTGCTAAGAATTCTTACAGTTTTGCTCCAGAATGAATTCGCTGGTGTTTTTTTAGGTTCCCACTGTCCCTGAAACTCATCCCACACTCCAAACAGGGATACGGTTTCTCTCCAGTATGAATTCTCTGGTGTTTTTTGAGGTGACCACTCTCTCTAAAGCTCATCTCGCACTCTGAGCACTGATACGGTTTCTCTCCAGTGTGAACGCTCTGGTGTCTCCTGAGGTCACTCTGTTGGTTAAAACTCTTCCCACAAACAATGCAATGATACGGTTTCTCTCCGGTGTGAATGAACCGGTGTCTTTTAAGGGAACCACTTTCGGTAAAACTCATCCCGCAGTCCGAGCACTGGTACGGTTTCTCTCCAGTGTGAATGCGGTGGTGTTTCTTAAGGTTAGCACTGTCTCTAAAACTCTGTCCACATTCAGAGCAGTGATACGGTTTCTCTCCAGTGTGAACACGCTGGTGACTTTTGAGTTGACTACTCTCTGTAAAACTTAACCCGCACTCCGAGCAGTAATAGGGTTTCTCTCCAGTGTGAATTCGCTGGTGTTTTTTAAGGGTTTCAGTCTTTCTAAAGTACTGTCCACACTCTGAGCACTGAAACGGTTTTTCTCCGGTGTGAGTGCGCCGGTGCGCCTGAAGAGCACTCTGTTGATTAAACGTCATCCCGCACTCCGAACACATATATGGTTTCTGTCCCGTGTGAATGCGCTGGTGTTTCTTGAGATTACTCTGCTGGGTAAAACTCCTTCCACAGTCTGAGCACTGATACGGTTTCTCTCCAGTGTGAATACGCTGGTGCGTTTGAAATGCACTCTTTTTCATGAAACTCTTACCACAGTCTGAACAGTGGAAAGGCATCCCTTTTCCTGAATTGGTTTGGGTCGGTTCTTGTGGAGAAACACAAAAAAATTCCTCTTGAGCCACAGAACTGCTAGAAAGTCCGTCCTCGAGTTTTATTTCTGTAGAAAGTCCTTCTTCGAGTTTTATTTGTTTTGATGGCATTGAGAGATCCATCTCTGTTGAGTTTGTTGAGGTATATTTGGAAGTAGCTCTTAAGAAATATAAGAGACAACAAACACAGAGGAAGCTTAAGACTCGCAACGAGAGATCATTCCAATCTAAAAAAGAAAGGAAAGAAAAACATGATTTAGATTTACTTTATTGGAAAACACACAAATGAAGTGTTACAATAGTACTAGTCAAATATACTAGAAGGTGGCTCATAATTTGCCTCCTCCTTCCTGGATTTTCCTACTGTGCTTAAATATTAAATTGCAGTTATACAATGACAAACTTTCATGCAGCAGTCCTTAGCTTTATTTACAGCTCTGGAAAAATAAGAGAGCACCTAAAATTGATAAGTTTCTTTGATTTTACCAAATTAAAAACCTCTGGAATATAATCAAGAGGAAGATGGATGATCACAAACCATCAAACCACCAAACTGAACTGCTTGAATTTTTACACCAGGAGAAAAGCAGCATGAAGTTATCCAAAAGCAGTGTGTAAGACTGGTGGAGGAGAACATGATGCCAAGATGCATGAAATTAAAACTGTGATTAAAAATCAGGGTTATTCCACCAAATATTGATTTCTGAGTCTTAAAACTTTATGAATATGAACTTGTTTTCTTTGCAGTTTCTGTAAATAAATGCCCTAAATGAGAATATTTTTATTTGTAATTTGGGAGAAATGTTGTCTGTAGTTTATAAAATAAAACAACAATGATCATTTTACTCAAACATAAACCTATAAATAGCAAAATCTTCTCTCTTTACTTTTTCCAGAGCTGTATTTAAATAATTCTTCTTACAATGTCACCCAGCCCTAACAGGCTACCACTGCATAAGTGTTATTACAGCCAATTCTATTTACAACTAACATTTAATTAATACATAATTAACAATTACCGTATGCATAACTGCAGTATATAAGCAAATGTTAGCTAATGCAGATGTTACTTTAGTTAACATTAGTTAACACTATTAATAAAGTGTATGATTTATTACTCAGCTTAACAAATACTTCACTTGTAACATTAGTTTATCTACATTTCATGTGAAAGTAACATTAATTAATGATGTTGTTCCATGTTTAATTAATGTTATTTAAGAATTGTTAATATATTGCATCATGTCTTGTTCATGGTTAGTAATGCATTTCCATCTGAAATGTGAAATATAGTTAAATTAATGTCTGTTGTTGTTTCAAAGTTGAATCAACATTTAATGTTAAATGAAACGTTAAATAAAATGTAAAATACTTTACTACAGTGATGTAAGCTTATTGTTAACACTCATGAATTGTTAATAATATGAATTAATAGTTTGTGAGCTATGGTTTATTAAAGGTTGAACGTATGACGTTGAAACAACGTTGCCATATCAACAGATTCACTTTTCAAACCTAACACCAAATCCAACGTTGATTCAACGTTGAAATGCCAGCCAGTTATGTTAGTCAGCGTCAACGTTAAACGTAAAAGATACGCGTAAAACATATTTCAACGTTTATTGAATGTTAATTTAATGTTCTTTGTTTTCTGGGGTAAAGATGTAACCGAGATTCGAACAGAAGCATGCGTAGTAACGCCAGCATTTCCCTAAAGCTCCGTTTTACACAATACATTCTATTTTTAAAAGACCAAAGTGGGGATCGTTTTTAAAAAGTTCAGTTTTCAGCGATCAGAAAACAGTTTTTAACGTGAATACGAGACGAGAAAGCAGAAAAAACAGTGTTTCCAATAAATATCCCTACAGCGTGTTGACACGTCCTAAATCTGACCCCTTCAATTCTCCAAATTGTATTTAGAACTACCGCATTTCTGCTCAATTAGAGAGATTGAAGAGTAAACAGGGATATAAAGTGTAGTAGAGTTCTTTACCTGCAGCAGATCAGCTCCTGTTTCTCTATAAAACACTGCGGACTGAGATCTTCTTCTTCTGGGGTTGTTTTTTGGCAGCTTGCAATCTTAGTGCATTACCGCCATCTACTGGACTGAGGTGTAATCACATTGAGATATCAAATACATTTATCTTTATATTTATCTATTTAACAATTGCTCTTTGGGTGTGAACTGGACCATGAGATCAAAGTTATGTTTCAACCTTGAATCCTAGATTATTGTTTTAAATTCTGACTAGTGGAACATGTACTTCTACTTGCTCTGATTTCAGTGCTTATTTTGCCAATTTGTTTTTGTTAATTTAATTTATAAATGAAGATGTGGATTTCATTTTTCAGCAGGACTTGGGGATTTTACTAGGACAGCAATACTGAAGCTGTTTAACGATTACAATGACACTACAAAAGCAAAATACTTTTTAGAATAACATTTTTGACAAAGTTTTCAATCTTGAGGTAAATGTGTGACACAAATAGCATTACTGAGGTAAATGTATCACTATAACAGCAATAATGAAGAATATTAATGATTACAATAATCACTACTAAGGTGAAATTCTCATTTGGATATAACTGGTAATGTAAACCTATCATTAAATTAACGATCCTGAGGTAAATATGTGACAAGAATAGTATTACTGAGGTAAATGTATGACTGGAACAGCATTAGTCAAAAATATTTATGATTAGAATATCACTGCTAATGTGAATGTCATTCAAATAGAATTTTTAATATAAAGAATATTCAGGATTACAATGTCACTACGAATTTGCACAACTCATTAAAATACCAATTCAGATGTAAATTTATCATTAAAATAGCCATCCTAAGGTAAATATGTGACAAAAACAGCATTACTGAGATGCATTCATGATTAGAACAGCACTGATGGAGAAAATGTATACCATACATATATCACTCATTAAATAGAATTGCTTATTTAAATTCTTAAAATGAAAATAAAATTCTTAATGAATACCAAAAAGAAAAAAAGAGATCTTAGAGGCATGCTTTGACGAAAAAAATAGAACACTTTATTATGATCATCTTTGTGTGTTTTTTGTACCTTAGCTAAATGCACATATATTATTGAAAACAATACAGTAAGGTGTGCAAATGATCCAGATTTCAGACAATACACATATCGAGTGATTTCTTTTCTTTGTCATCTATATCTATTTAAACACTGAAGTCAGACTCCACCTCTTTTTGAACTGCTGCTGATGCTTTAGCATTGCCGAGTAGCATCATCACAGCGCTAACGCTCGGAGGAAAGTGCAGCGACTCGGTTCTGATACATCAGCTCACAGACGCAGCCTTGTGATGATCCACATCACCCTAGGAGTGATGAGGGTAAAGGGTGCCATCTACTGTACTGTACCCAGCCAGAGAGAGCAAATCTCCAGGCCCGGTTGTAAACAATGTTTTTTAATAAGCTTCTTATGCACTTTTAATTTTTTTTTAAAGTGTCAGTCTGCATTATTAAGTTTCTAAACTAAAAACAGAAGAATTTCTGAGTGGAGAAGAATATGGATAAAATATTGTGTTTAAGGGTACCAGTGTGCTGAACCACCATCCCTGCTAAGCCCAATCAATTCACACTTAAAACTGGGGTGTCGGGTCGCTTTTCACGGGAATTCTTCTTCTGGTCATGTCACGTGTCTTTACGTACTTACGTCACACGTACAGCCTCTAAAAGAGGATCCGGCTCAGTTTTACTGAACTCAAGCGGCTGGTGGAGCAACGGAGACTTCAGAAGAAGAAACTCAGAGCTCAGTAGCTCATTCACTCCTAGTAAAACCAAAGAAACGAAGGAGTGAAGTTACTGACTGAACATAACCTGGAATCGGATTCATTCATCTGCTCTGAAAGGAGACCGCATCACACCCGCCCAGTCTAAAATGATTCTTCCACATGCAATTTCGATGCAATTATCCATTCTCACCAAAGAGAACCCTAAATCCTCTAAATCCCAAAATGTACTGACATCAGCTTTAATGCCTCGTTTTAAATGTCAGGGCTCTCTGTATCAGATTCTACCAATGAAGTATGGAGCTATTTTGAGCCTTGAGTGCTGGGCAAAAGCACAAAATTACATTACCTCGGAAAGCTGTGGGAGAGTAAAGGTGTGCTATTCAACAAAGGTTAATACTCTTTATAATGTTTATCTACACCCAAAGTCCATTTAAACCAGAGTTTATTAGCTTCTAACGATATTTAAGAAAATGCAAATTCATGACAGATTGTAACACTATTTATCAAAAGGAACCTGCACACTGCCCAACACAACACCTGGCCAAAAATATAGAGGTAATTCCATGCATTTTTACTGGTTGTACCAATGACATGACTGACTCTTCAAACACCTCTAAAAAAAAGTTTAAGCGAGGTCCACCAGAGCTGTCCACATTTTTAAAGGTCACTCACCAAACAGGCCACATTATTTTAATTCATATAAACCAATCAAGCATAACATTATGACCTCGTTCTTGTTTCTACCTTACATGTTAAGATTTTACCTCCTACTTAATGTACCTGTGTCATCAAATTTCAATGTTATCAGGACAAGATTAGTTTCTCAGGGGGGCATCTGTGAAAAATATATTTCACCCTTCTACTCCGGACTGAAAAACTGAACTGAAAAAACAGGGGGACCAGTTAGTTTTTCGTTTTTCTTGGTCACATGACATCATGTTCAGTAGCTCGGCAGTGGACAAATATCTGTTTTATTAAACGCAAGGAAAGGAAACTCAGAGATGTGCGTCCGGACGGGACTAAAATTACCGGAGGAGCACAGAGTTCAGAGAAAAACAGTAGATAATTCAGCCTGTAATTTTCTCAGAGGACGTCTGAGAAAAACACGAACATGATCGTTCTGGACAGGAATAAAATCACAGAGGATAAAAACCCCCATAAAAGAGAAAATTACCCCAAAACCCCCTGAGAAACTAATCCCATCCGGATAGGGCTTTATAGTAGGGCTGCAACTAATGTTTATTTTGGTAGTCGACCAATCTTATCATTATTTTTTGATTAGTCGACTATGTCGTTTATCTCTAAAAGCGAAAGATTTAAAAGACATTTAAATGTCCAGATGGTGTTTAAACGTGAAAAGTACTGACTGAGTAAATATGTAAGCTGTTGTGTTTTTGTAACTAAGTTGAGTTTAAACTGTGTGAGTAATCAATTTACCCATCTCCCATTGCGCTTCTGTCCCCAGAACTTTGTGTAATGCAGTACTGTTACAAATTGAAGGTTAGTCGACAAATCGTCACTGTCGATTATACAATCATACTAATCACTGCAGCCCTACTTTATAGCGCTTTTCCACCAAAAGAACTCTGGTTCTTGAACCAGTTCCTTTCAAGCTTGTCAGAACTGTGGTGCTTTTCAGAGAACTTCCACTTCCACTTTTATGGTTCCACTTTACATTTCCACTAGTTTTAGTGGAACCATAAAAACGTCACACCATCCGTCATCAACAGAGGGCGCTGCACAGCAGTGATGAATGCAATTCGCACTGAAGAACTCAGAATTCTTCAGTTCCCTCTACAAACGAACGTCCCTGGTTCTAGAATCTACTTTTGTTTGTGGAAATGGTGCGCCATAAGTAGCCATATAGAGATCACTGTTGATTAACGCTCTGTCCACAGTTTCTCAAAACTTCTATTGGGTTCCACCATCTCTAAAACGTCATTGACTTACTGAGCATTTTTACAGTTTTCCCTCAGAATGAATGCGCTGGTGTTTTTTCAGGTTCCCACACTCCCTGAAACTCATCCCACATTCCAAACAGGGATACGGTTTCTCTCCAGAATGAATTCGCTGGTGTTTTTTCAGGGTCCCACTGTTCCTGAAACTCATCCCACACTCCAAACAGGGATACGGTTTCTCTCCAGTATGAATTCTCTGGTGTTTTTTCAGGTTCCCACTGTGCGTGAAACTCATCCCACACTCTGAGCACTGATACGGTTTCTCTCCAGTGTGAACGCTCTGGTGTCTCCTGAGGTCACTCTGTTGGTTAAAACTTTTTCCACAACCAATGCAGTGATGCGGTTTCTCTCCGGTGTGAATGAACCGGTGTCTTTTAAGGGAACCACTTTCGGTAAAACTCATCCCGCAGTCCGAGCACTGGTACGGTTTCTCTCCAGTGTGAATGCGGTGGTGTTTCTTAAGGTTAGCACTGTCTCTAAAACTCTGTCCACATTCAGAGCAGTGATACGGTTTCTCTCCAGTGTGCACACGCTGATGACTTTTGAGGTGACTACTCTCTGTAAAACTTAACCCGCACTCCGAGCAGTAATAGGGTTTCTCTCCAGTGTGAATGCGCTGGTGTTTTTTAAGGCTAGCGCTGTCTCTAAAACTCTGTCCACATTCTGAGCAGTGATAAGGTTTCTCTCCAGTGTGAATGCGGTGGTGTTTCTTAAGGTTAGAACTGTCTCTAAAACTCTGTCCACATTCAGAGCAGTGATACGGTTTCTCTCCAGTGTGAACACGCTTGTGACTTTTGAGTTGACTACTCTCTGTAAAACTTAACCCGCACTCCGAGCAATAATAGGGTTTCTCTCCAGTGTGAATTCGCTGGTGTTTTTTAAGGGTTTCAGTCTTTCTAAAGTACTGTCCACACTCTGAGCACTGAAACGGTTTCTCTCCAGTGTGAATGCGCTGGTGCGTTTGAAAAGCACTCTTTTTCATAAAACTCTTTCCACAGTCTGAACAATGGAAAGGCATCCCTTTTCCTGAACTGGTTTGGGTCGGTTCTTGTGAAGAAACACAAAAATATTCCTCTTGAGCCACAGAACTGCTAGAAACTCTGTCCTCGAGTTTTATTTCTTTAGAAAGTCCTTCTTCGAGTTTTATTTCGTTTGATGGCATTGAGAGATCCATCTTTTTGGTGTTCCTGTGGTATTTTTTGAAAGTATTTTTTAAGAAATATAAGAGAAAATGGAAACAAAGGAAGCAGAAGACTTGCAATGAGAGATCATTCCAATCTAGAAAAGGAGGGAAAAAAAACATTTTAGATTTACTATTGAATTTTCTTACTGTACCCAAATATCAAATTGCAATTATACAATGCCAAACTTTCATGCAGCAGTCCTTAGCTTAATTTACAGCTCTGGAAAAATAAGAGAGCACCTAAAATTGATAAGTTTCTTAGATTTTACCAAATTAAAAACCTCACAAGCCATCAAACCAAACTGAGTGTGTAAGACTGGTGGAGGAGAACATGATGCCAAGATGCATGATAAAAACTGTGATAAAAACCAGGATTATTCCACCAAATATTGATTTCTGAACTACTCAAACATAAACCTATAAATAGCAAAATCAGAGAAACTGATTCAGAAACTGAAGTGCTCTCATTTTTTTCAGAGCTGTATTTAAATAATTCTTCTTACAATATCACCCTATGGAGGTGATATGAAAGTTGACTCAACATTGAAATGCCAGCCAGTCATGTTAGTCAGCGTCAACGTTAAACGTAAAAGATACACGTAAAACATATTTCAACGTTTATTGAATGTTAATTTAATGATCTTTGTTTTCTGGGGTAAAGATGTAACCGAGATTCGGACAGAAACATGCATAGTAACGCTAGTATTTCCCTAAATCTCCGTTTTACACAATACTTTCTATTTTTAAAAGACCAAAGTGGGGATCATTTTTAAAAAACTCAATTTTCAGCGATCAAAAACTTAAATTTTTTTAACGTGAATACGAGACGAGAAAGCAGAAGAAAAACATTGTTTCCAATAAATATCCCTACAGCGTGTTGACACGTCCTAAATCTGACAATTCTGACCCCTTCAATTCTCCAACTTGTATTCAGAACTACCGCATTTCTGCTCAGTTAGAGAGATTGAAGAGTAAACAGGGATATAAAGTGTAGTAGAGTTCTTTACCTGCAGCAGATCAGCTCCTGTTTCTCTATAAAACACTGCGGACTCAGATCTTCTGGGGTTGTTTTTTGGCAGCTTGCAATCTTAGTGCATTACCGCCACCTACTGGACTGAGGTGTAATCACGTTTAGATATCAAATACATTTATCTTTATATTTATTCAATTCAATTCAATTTTTCAATTATTCATCTATTTAACAATTGCTCTTTGGTGGTAACCTGGATCATGTGATCACAGTTTCGTTTCACCTCATGAAGCCTTGATTATTGTTTTAAATTCTGACTGGTGGAACCTGTACTTCTACTTGGTCTGATTTTGGTGCTTCTTTTGCCAATTTGTTTTTGTTGACTTACTTTATAAATGAAGATGTGGAATTGGGGATTTTACTAGAACAGCATTACTGAAGCTGTTTAACGTTTACAATGACACTACAAAAGCAAATTACTAGTTAAAATAGCATTTTTGACAAAGTTATCAATCCTGAGGTAAATGTGTGACAAGAATAGCATTACTGAGGTAAGTATCACGATAACAGCATTAATCAAGAATATGTATGATCACAATCACTACTAAGATGAATTACTCATTTGGATAGCACTGGTAATGTAAATCTATCAATAAATTAACAATCCAGAGGTAAACACGTAACAACAATTGCATTACTGAGATAAATGTATGACTGGAACAGCATTAATCAAAAATATTTATGATTATAATATCACTGCTAATGTGAATGTCACTACGAAATTGCAGTACTCATTAAATATCAATTCAGATGTAAGCTTATCATTAAAATAGCAATCCTGAGGTAAATATGTGACAAAAACAGCATTACTGAGATGCATTCATGAATACCAGAAAGTAAAAAAAGAGATCTCAGAGGCATGCTTTGACGAAAAAAAATAAAACACTTTATTATGATCTTTGTGTGTTTTTTGTATCTTAGCTAAATGCACATACATTATTTAAAACAATACAATAAGGTCCGGAAATGATCCAGATTTCAGACTATACACATATCGAGTGATTTCTTTTCTTTGTCATCTATATCTATTTAAACACTCTGTACAACAAAATCATCCTTTTTTTAAGACTAGAACACGCCTCCTCCGATACATGTGAAGTCAGACTCCGCCTCTTTTTAAACTGCTGCTGATGCTGTAGCATTGCCGAGTAGAATCACAGCGCTAACACTCGGAGGAAAGCACAGCGACTCTGTTCTGATACATCAGCTCACAGATGCAGCCTTGTGCTGATCCACATCACCCTAGAAGTGATGAGGGGAAAGAGAGCGCGCCATCTACTGTACTGTACCCACCCAGAGAGAGCAAGACCAACTGTGCTCTCTCAGGGCTCCGGCAGCTGATGGCAAGCAGCATGATCGGGATTTTATTCCAAAGAACCTTTCCCACAGTCTGTGCATTGAAACGGTTTCTCTCCAATGTGAAAGTGCTGGTGTTTCTTGAGGCCACTACTCTCTCTAAAACTCATCCCACACTCTGAGCACTGATACGGTTTCTCTCCAGTGTGAATGCGCTGGTGATTTTGGAGATCACTCTTTAATCTAAAACTCTTTCCACACTCAGAGCATCTTGTTAAAATTTATGAAAAGATGTCTTAAAACAAGACAATCTGCATCAGTGTATTAAAACAAACAAACAAAAAAACACAGGAGGTATTTCACTTTTTGGCAGGATAATGATCTCAGTCAAAAGGCCTAAGGGCATAGGATGGTTGAACATCAATTATTGTGAATGTTTTTCAAAAGTCAATAATCAAGAAACTGATGGTTTTTAAAAACAACCAACCAGCAGAAAATTTTAAAAAGATGATAAAAGAACAACTCTGTCTGTATAACAGTATATTAAGCCCTATCCAGATGGGATTAGTTTCTCAGGGGGTTTTGGGGTAATTTTTATGGGGGGTTTTATCCCAGACGTATGTGTTTTATTTCTCAGACGTCCTCTGAGAAAATTACAGGCTGAATTATCTACTGTTTTTCTCGGAACTCCGTGCTCCTCCGGTAATTTTAGTCCCGGAAATAAACAGAAATAAACAGAGCATGTAGCCTCCAGTCAGGCACTTTCTCCTTTACCGGTAAAACTAGTTTTAGCTTTTAGCATTCTTTTTTATTCTTGTTACTATATTCTTCTGAAGTAACTGCTGGATTTAGTGATCACAAGCTTTTAGCCATTAGGCTGTTTTTCTGAAGTTTATCTTTTAAGAAACAGCTGTTGAGTTTTATAATGGTCTCGTTTTACACATTTGTTAAATTTACCTGAATTTTTTGTTTTGCAACTTCACACATTTTGTAGGGTTTCAGTCCAACCAGGAATCCTAGCTGGCATTTCAACATTGAATCAAAGTTGGATCATTCACAGTTTTTTTAACTGCAATGATAAAATGCAAAATCTGCAACATTACATATTGCACTTTAATTCAGTTTTTCTTCTCCAGTGTGAATGCGCTGGTGTTTTCTGAGATTACCACTTTGTGTAAAACACTTTCCGCACTCTGAGCAATAAAACGGTTTCTCTCCAGTGTGAACACGCTGGTGTTTTTTCAGATTGCTCTGTTGGGTAAAACTTTTCCCGCACTCTGAGCACTGATACGGTTTCTCCGCAGTGTGAATGCGCTGGTGTTCTTGAAGGGAACTCTGGTGAGTAAAACTTTTTCCACACTCTGAACAGTAATACGGTTTCTCTCCTGTATGGGTGAGATGATGTTTTTTGAGATTGCAATTATCTCTAAAACTCTTTCCACACTCTGAACACTGATACGGTTTTTCTCCAGTGTGAATGCGTTCATGTTTTTTGAAGGCGTCACTCTTTCTGAAACTTTTTCCACACTCTGAGCAGTAAAACGGTTTTTCTCCAGTGTGAACGCGCTGGTGTGTTTTAAGGTCACTCTGTTGATAAAAACTCTTTTCACATTCGGAGCACTGATACAGTTTTTCTCCAGTGTGAATGCGCTGGTGTCTTCTGAGATTACTCTTATTGATAAAACTCATTCCACACTCTGAGCAATAAAACGCTCTCTCTCCAGTGTGAACACGCTGGTGTGTTTGAAGATCACTCTGTTGATAAAAACTCTTTTCACATTCGGAGCACTGATACAGTTTCTCTCCAGTGTGAACGCGCCGGTGTCTTCTCAGATTACTCTGGTTTCTAAAACTCACCCCACACTCTGAACAGCGATACGGTTTCTCTCCAGTATGAACGCGCTCGTGTTTTTTGATAGCATCATTAGTTCGAAAGCTCATCCCACATTCTGAGCACGGATACGGTTTCTCCTCAGTGTGAACGCGCTGGTGTATTTGAAGGGCACTCAGTTTTATAAAACTCTTCCCACAGTGTAAGCAGTGGTGAGATATTCCTTGTCCTGAACTGATTTGGGATTCTTCTTGTGGACAGTAAATGATGGAAACACATTCTCACATTTTATCTCTTCTGATGACAACATTGTGAGAACTTTGTGGTGTGTTTCGACGTAAATGTGGAAGTAAATTTAAGATGTGGTCACTAGAAACAGCAGACGACTTGCGACGAGAGATCATTCTATTCTGACGAAGGATCACAGGAACTGAAAAAGAGTAAAACAGAAAAACTAAATACAGCTTTGTAAAAAATGAAGATATCACTTCAGTTTCTGAATCAGTTTCTCTAATTTTGCTATTTATAGGTTTATGTTTGAGTAAAATGAACATTGTTGTTTTATTCTATAAACTACAGACAACATTTCTCCCAAATTCCACATAAAAATATTCTCATTTAGAGCATTTATTTACAGAAAATGAGAAATGTCTGAAATAACAAAAAAGATGCAGAGCTTTCAGACCTCAAATAATGCAAAGAAAATATTTGGGGGAATAATCCTGTTTTTTATCCACAGTTTTTTTCATGCATCTTGGAATCATATTCTCCTCCACCAGTCTTACACACTGCTTTTGGATAACTTTATGCTGATTTACTCCTGGTGTAAAAATTCAAGCAGTTCAGTTTGGTGGTTTGATGGCTTGTGATCATCCATCTTCCTCTTGATTATATTCCAGAGGTTTTCAAATTGGTAAAATCAAAGAAACTCATCATTTTTAAGAGGTCTCTTATTTTTTCCTCAGAGCTGTATCTGTTCCACATCCGTCTGCCCATAAAAAAAGCAATTTGGAGAATTTTTTTATGGTCAGATGTGAGAATAACTGTTTTTTGGGAGTATGATTACCTTAGAATGACCACAAACCACAGTTAGCTAGATGGTTCAAATATGTAGACACAATTTGGTGTTCTAAAGGGACTATGAACCCAAACAGGGTTGCAAGTGGTTGCAGAATGGATATTCTAGTGCATCTCAAAAAATGAATAATTAAAAAGTTACTTTATTTCATTAATTCAGTTGTAAATGTGAAACTTATATTATATAGATGTATAACACACAGTGATCTATTTAAAAAACGTTTATTTATTTTATTGTTGATACAACGTTAATTCACTTTTCAAAATCAAAATCAAATCCAACTTTGATGAAACCATAATATCAATGTTGATTCACTTTTTAAAATCAACACCAAATCCAAATCAACAGCGAATTCAAAGTTGTTTCAACCATAACATTAACGTTGGTTTGCTTTTTTTTAAATTAACACCAAATTCAACATTGTTTGAACGATTATTCACTTATTTACAAGATAAACACAAAATCTAACATTGAATCAACCATAACATAATCGTTGATTCGCTTTTCAAAATAAACATCAAATTCAACGTTGATTTAAACATAGCATAGCGTTGATTCAATGCTAGCTGGCTAATAGACTTTAAGAGACAGCTGATGTTTAACTGTTTATTCAGGCTGCATATTTAGATTCAATTCAGACTGTGATTTCTGATAGTGTGGACTACCAGGAACCAAATTAAACTCAATTTAAAAAAAAATAAGGTGGTTTAAAACCCAGTTTAAATCTGATTTTTACCGATGCAGCTTAGTCTGGCCACTCAGTTTAGATTTCAGTGTGTTTTGCTCCGATTCCGAAATCTCTTTAAATCCAAAGTAAAGAAATTGGAATTGCGGCAGTTCAGGCAGCGCAAAAAAGTTCATTACTGACCTTAAGTTCGGTATCTGAGTAAACAGTTCTTTACCTGCAGCAGATCATCTACTGTTTCTCTATAAAACACTGCGGACTGAGATCTTCTTCTACACTTTATTATCTTTGGAGAACCAGCACCTCCACCTGGCCTGGAAGAGAACTAAGTACAGCTCTGGAAAAATTAAGAGACAACTTCAGTTTCTCTAATTTAGCTATTTATAGGTATATGTTTATTGACCTCAAATAATGCAAAGAAAACAAGTTCATATTGATAAAGTTTTAAGAGTTCAGAAATCAATATTTGGTGGAATAATCCTGGTTTTTAATCACAGTTTTAATGCATCTTGGCACCAACCATTGAAATTGAAAAAACCATTTATTTTTGCATGACTGGAACATTATATCCTATTATATTGCCAAACATGTGTACAGAATACATTCTTTTAATGTTTTTCATGTTTTAATGTATTTTTATGTATTTATTTTGAGTGGTACAGCAGGCTAAGTGCTGCCACTATAATCGGAAGATCGTTGGTTAGAATCCAGGCAATGCAGCTTGCAATCAGCTGCCGGAGCCTTCAGAGAGCACAGTTGTTCTTGCTCTCTCTGGGTGGGAACAGTAGATGGCGCTCTTTCCCCTCATTATTTGTAGGGTGATGTGGATCAGCACAAGGCTGCGTCTGTGAGCTGATGTATATTTAAAAATACCATGGCTTCCTATGGTATTAAATAATGAACTGACTGAAACAGTTGCAGACTGCAAAATGTTTTATTATGTAATATACATAAAATAGATGTTTAACAGCTATGTTTACATGCAGAACTTTCCTCCAATCCGAATAAATAAATCTTTTCCTTACTCTGAGCATGGAAACGTTTTTTTTCCTCCAGTATGAATTTGCGGGTGTAATTAAAGAGCACTCTCTTGATTAAAACAGTTGCAACAGTCTGAGCAATAATACGTTTTTTCTCCAGTGTGAATGCACTGGTGTTTTTTTAGATTAACCTGTTGAGTAAAACTTTTCCCACAGTCTGTTCAGTGATACGGTTACTCTGCAGTGTGAATGCACTGGCATTTTTGGAGGTCACTCTGTTTCGTAAAAACCTTTTTCACAATCTAAACAATGATACGTTTTTTCTTCCTGTATGCCTGAGAAGGTGTTTTTTGAGATTGCAACTGTCTCTAAAACTCTTTTCACACTCTGAACACTGATACGGTTTCTCTCCAGTGTGAATGCGCTGGTGTGTTTGAAGATCACTCTGTTGATAAAAACTGTTTCCGCACTTTGGGCACTAATATGGTTTCTATCCAGTGTGAACGCGCTGATGTTCTTGGAAAAAACTCTGGCTGGTAAAACTCTTTCCACACTCTGAACAGTGATAAGGTTTTTCCTCTGTATGCCTGAGAAAGTGTTTTTTGAGACTGCAACTGTCTCTAAAACCTTTTCCACACTCTGAACAGTAATACGGTTTCCCTCCTGTATGACTGAGAAGGTGTTTTTTGAGATTGCAACTGTCTCTAAAACTCTGTCCACAATCTGAACACTGATACGGTTTCTCTCCAGTGTGAATGCGTTCGTGTTTTTTTAAGGCATCACTATTTCTGAAACTCATTTCACACTCTGAACACTGATACGGTTTTTCTCCAGTGTGAACGCGCTGATGTCTTTGAAGATCACTCTGTTGACTGAAACAATTCCCACATTCTGAGCACTGATACAGTTTCTCTCCAGTGTGAATGCGCTGGTGTCTTCTGAGATTACTCCGATTACTGAAACTCATTCCACATTCAGAACAGCGACACGGTTTCTCTCCAGTGTGAACACGCCTGTGTCTTCTGAGATTACTCTGATTGCTAAAACTCATTCCACACTCAGTGCACTGATACGGTTTCTCTCCAGTGTGAATGAGCTGGTGTATTTGAAGATCACTCTGTTTCGTAAAACTCTTCCCGCAGTCCGTGCAGTGGTGAGACCTCCCTTTTCCTGCACTGATTTCTGGTTGTTCTTGTGGAGAGTACACAATGGAAACTACATTATTCTCACATTTTATCTCTTCTGATGACAACATTTTAGGACTCTTCTTTGTGGCGTTTCTTGAGATCTTTGTGGAAGATGTGGACACTCAGAGAGCAGAAGACTTGACGCGATGAGAGATCATTACATTCTGACAAAGGAAAAACAAAAAACCAAAACAAAATATGTAAAAGTTAGCAACATACACACTGCAAAATAGTGCAATGGGAAAAGTAAAAAAAATATCAAGTTATGTATTTATAAATATCTATTAAAAATATACTGATACTAGAGTTTTTATTAAAAAGAAATGTACCGAAATTTCCAGGCCATTGAGTGCATCTGAATGTAAGCCACACCAACTAATTTTAAAAAGAAAAACTAATTGGTACATATATAGGTTGCACTGCTGTGGAGGCGTCGCAACCGGTAGCCTAGCCTATATTGCGCCGCAAGATGCCTCCCGTGGCCATAGAGCCCACGGTACTTTGCAGGGGCTTTCCGATGCATTAATTTACTTTAGTTGTAATCAAAAAACTTAAATACAATCAATCCCTCTAATGAATAAAGGAAATAAACATTTTTTTTTATAAGAATGTTAAAAATCCTGAATAACAAATATTACTGTGCATTTCTTATAATAACCCTGTGAACGTAGCATGTAATAATGTAATATAATTTAATAAAGGGTGAAATTGAACTTTTATAATGTTTATGTAATGTCTTTAATGACCTAATTTTATCTATATTTTATTCAAATCTAAATTAAACTTTAAGTGTCTTACCAACCACGGTGGACACCATAGCAACCACCTAGCAACACCATTGCCACCTGCCACATATCAGCACTGCAACCACACTAGCAGCTCCTACAGGATCTAGTCTAATCTAGTTTTATCTACATTGAATTTAAGGCCAAATTAACCTTTGAGTGTCTTAGCAACCACTTAGCAGCACCATAGCAATCACCATCTTGGCAACCACCTAACAACACCTTAGCATTACCTAGCAACTATTCAGCAACAACAATTAGCAACCACCATGGACACCACAGCGATATCTTAACCACTTCTTAGCAAACGCTTAGCAACACCATGGCAACCAGCCACAAATCAGCACTGCAACCACACTAGCAGCTCCTACAAGATCTAGTCTAATCTAGTTATATCTACATTCGATTCAAGGCCAAATTAAACTTTGGCAACAACCTAGCAAAACCTTAGCAACACCATAGCAACCAGCCACAGATCTGCACTACAGATCTATCTACATTCTATTCAAGTCTATATTAAACTTTGAGTGTCTTAAAAAACACATAGCAACCACTTAGCAACACCATAGCAACCAGCCACAAATCAGCACTGCAATCACAATTCAAGGCCAAATTAAACATTGAGTGTCTTAGCAACCACGTAGCAGCACTATAGTAATCACCACGGATACCTTGGCAACATCTTGGCAATCACCTAGCAACCATTCAGCAACACCACTTAGCAATCACCACGGATAGCATAGCGACTTCTTTTTATTTATTTAGAGTTTTGCACAGTAACTATGCTTTAAATGCAGCTTTTCACGAAACGGAAATCTGAATCAGCCGCTGGTGAAGCAGCTAAAGCTTTATTAATGCATTATAGTATAGTATAGTAGCTGTATTATAGTATTATGCCTGACAGTTTAAGATCATGCAAAAATAATTCAACGTTTATTTCATGTTCTTTTTTCCATCTGGGTGTTTATTTCTCCTCCATCAGAGAGAGAGAGTGAGGAGTAAAGTGAGAGTAAACAGTGAGTAAAAGTGTAGTAGAGTTCTTTACCTGCAGCAGATCAGATCCTGTTTCTCTATAAAACACTGCGGACTCAGATCTTCTTCTACTTCCATCAGGTTTTAATGGCGGATCGCAGACCAACTTTAGGTGCATTACCGCCCCCTACTGATCTGGAGTGTGAAGCGCAATTTCAGGATAGTGAATTGCAGTAAAATAAATAATATTAAAATTAAAAACAGAAGAAGAAAAAAAATAGATGCAAAAACAAAACCTAGGTATTTGCAGCTATTTAAAAAGTTTCAGATAATAATGTTTAAAAATAGATGTTCAGGTGTCTTCCTTAGTTTTTAATACCGACACATCCCTGTTTCATGTTTATTAATGAGAACATAATGGGTGGGCATGTTAAGATTGTCATTTTTAGCCAGAGTTAATATATATTCAAACTTATATGTAATGCATAATAATTGAATACTTTGCTCGTGAAAAATACCTTGGTTAAATTAGAATTATAATAAAAAAAAAAAAGTAAATGTATTCAGATATAGGTTGAGAACATAATATTCAAAAGTGAAAATAGGAGTAAGTGAGAATACAAATATGATTAGTACTTTAAAATATAAATAAACAGTTGTTTTGCAGGATATTCTTTAGCTGAATTTCAACAGAAATTTCCCTTTTTAAAGAGAGAGAATACATAGAATAAGAAAGACATCTACCGGTACTATACTTTACCGGAAAAATCTGGTTAAGGATTGTAGGAATTTTCTGTTGATATTATAGAAAATATACAGGCACAAATCAGTTTCTTATAAATTTGTAAAGTATAACAAATAATGTAAAGATTACAAGCTCACATTAATGAACAGTTATCCTATTTTTTAATTACTTACTATACACACACACACGGTGGCAAAAATACTTCTGCAAAAACAAAATTTGGGGGGCAATTTACTGTGCATCACATAAAAACACTCATAAATCAATACAAAATGATCATACACATTTACTTTATATTTCAGAAAGTTCGCTATATACAGCTCTGGAAAAATGAAGAGATCACTTCAGTTTCTGAATCAGTTTCTCTGATTTTACTATTTATAGGTTTATGTTTGAGTAAAATGAACATTGTTGTTTTATTCTATAAACTACAGACAACATTTCTCCCAAATTCCAAATAAAAATATTCTCATTTAGAGCATTTATTTACAGAAAATGAGAAATGACTGAAATAACAAAAAAGATGCAGAGCTTTCAGAAATAATCAATATTTGGTGGAATAACCCTGATTTTAATCACAGTTTTAATTTCATGCATCTTGTCATCATGTTCTCCTCCACCAGTCTTACACACTGCTTTTGGATAACTTTATGCTGCTTTACTCCTGGTGTAAAAATTCAAGCAGTTCAGTTTGGTGGTTTGATGGTTTGTGATCATCCATCTTCCTCTTGATTATATTCCAGAGGTTTTTGAATTTGTTAAAATCAAAGAAACATCATTTTTAAGTGGGATTTTATTTTATCCAGAGCTGTACTTTGCTTTGTTTAAACAGTGCATTTGTGTTTCTTTCAATTTCAAATGTCAGTCTTTTCTTCCACACTTTCATGTGTTATTTCTTCAGTGTGAATGCGCTGATGTTCTTTGAAAATACTTTGACAATCAAAGTTTATTCCACTCTCTGGGTAGTGATACGGTTTCTCTCCAGTGTGAACGCGCTGGTGAATTCTGAGCTTACTTCCCTCTCTAAAACCCTTTCCACACTCTGAGCACTGATACGGTTTCTCTCCAGTGTGAATGCGATGGTGTTTTCTGAGCTTACTACCCTCTCTAAAACTCTTCCCACATTCGGAGCAGTAATACGGTTTCTCTCCAGTGTGAATGCGAAGGTGTTTTTGAAGAGAACTCTGTTGATTAAAACTCTGTCCACACTCTGAGCACTGATATGGTTTCTCTCCAGTGTGAATTCGCTGGTGTGAACGTAGATTACCCTGTTGATTGAAACTCTTTCCACACTCTGGGCACTGATACGGTTTGGCTCCAGTGTGAATTCGCTCGTGTTTTCGGAGATCAGACTGTTGATTAAAACTCTTTCCACAATCCGAGCACTGATACGGTTTCTCTCCAGTGTGAACGCGCTGGTGAATTCTGAGATAATCACTTTCTATAAAACTCATTCCGCACTCTGTGCACTGATACGGTTTCTCTCCAGTGTGAATTCGCTCGTGTCTTTGAAAGGTTTTAATATTTCTAAAACTCTTTCCACACTCTGAGCATTCATACGGTTTTTCTCCAGTATGAATTAGCTGGTGTCTCCGGAGGTCGCTCTGAGTTCTAAACGTCTTCCCGCATTCCGAGCAGTGATACGGTTTCTCTCCAGTGTGAATTTTCTGGTGTTTTCGAAGATTACTCTGTTTTTTAAAAGTCCTTCCGCAGTCTGGGCAGCAGTGAGACGTTTCTTCACACGGATTTGTTTCCCTTTGTTGTTGTGAAGAATAGTAACCATTAAAAATAGTAGAACTTTCAGAAACTCCATTCTCAATTTTTATCTCTTTAGAAGAAAACATTTTAGATGCACCTTTTGGTGGTGTTTCTAAAGACCACTTAAGTTTAAGATACAATAAGAAATGAAGACATCAGCAGCAGCGGAAGAGTTGCAATCGGAGGTCATTCCATTCTGGGTAAGAAAACAAAAAAACAAAAGTAAAATTTAACATAAAATTCACCAACATGAGAAACCTGACAACCTGCTTTTCAACCACCATGACCAACAAAAATACAAGCTTAGACCATTTAAAACTGATTTTTCAGAGGGGACACACTGCGCTTTAATAACCACTGCCTATTGTTAACAAATTATATGTAATAGTTATTCTGTAGTCTGGTTATTTCTGTATTTCCTAATATATTTACGTTAGTTTTAGTAAGATATTTACAATAAGAACTTTTAAAAATCCTAACTTTTACAACAAGACTAAAGCATGTATGATTAGCATTTCTATAGCGTTTGGCTAATTAGCCTCGTACCTAATAGTTTACTCAACTCAACTTTATTTATAGAGCACTTTAAAAACAACTACAGCTGCTACAAAGTGCTGTACATAGCACATTATAAGATAAGAAACAAAATACTAGAAACAATGACAAATTAAAATATAGGTATCAATAAAAAGTTTCAGATAAATCTAAGAACTAATTAAAGTAAAAGTAAAAACAAAATAAAATAAAAACAGAAATAAAATAAATAAAAAAAATAAAAAAATAAAAAAAATAAGTAATTAATAAATAAAACAAGAACAAAGTCTTAAGTTGGGTTAAAAGCCAAGGAATAAAAATTAATTTACATGGTTGGGAATAAATTATATACTGTTAAAATATACTGTTATCCCAACATTTGCCAAGAAATAAAGCACTGGCCTCCATTGGCGTAGGAACCAGGGCGAATGGGGGGACGTGTCCCGTCCAATATAGAAATAGGTGGATTTGTCCCCCTCAAAAAATGAAAAAGCAGAAATTGTTTTAAAATTATATATATTTTTTTAATTTTCTTTTTATTGTTGCGTTTTTAACCAAACAATGCATTCAAACATGTAACATACAAAGCTACAACACATATCTGATTCACGCATACATTTAAACAACACTATATAAACAAGAAAACAAAAATAAATAAAAAATAAAAAAGTTAAATAACTTAAGACAACATAAAATTACAGTGACGTGACTTCTTTTTAACTGAAAATGTACATTTTTCCATGGCCATACAAACTTATATTTTGAAAGTGTGACAAAATCTGCACCCCGGCTATGAAAAGCACCCCCTCAGGAGCGCATTTCTAATTAAAGTTAGCTAAAGCAGTTATCTGTAGTACAGAACATATGTAACGTTATTTAGTTTTTTGTGATTAACTGTAATTCCGCAAATGTTCTTCTAAGTCACTTTAGGCTGGGCTTTGATTTGCATTCCTACAGTGTAGAACTGGACATTTAAACACTAATTCTTATCATTTTAATAGTGATTATAATACATTATTATTATTTTTGGGGAGCAGCTTTTACTTTAAATCATTGCAAAAAAATGTAACGTTACAATACCCAAAATATTAAAAATCCTAGGTGGGGAAATCTGTATATCAGCATGTCTGTGCACTGGATAAGAAGTGTAGAATACACATAATATATAAATATATTATATATATGTTTAGTAAAGTGAGAGTAAACAGTGAGTAAAAGTGTAGTAGAGTTCTTTACCTGCAGCAGATCAGATCCTGTTTCTCTATAAAACACTGCGGACTCAGATCTTCTTCTTCTGTGGTTGTTTTTTGGCAGTTTGCAATCTTAGTGCATTACCGCCATCTACTGGACTGAGGTGTAATTACACTGTGATATATATACATATATATATAATCTAAACTCTTCTTGCAATGTGTTTCTTTTATCAACTCTATGACCTAAACAGTAAATAGTGTTTTTAATAAGCTTCTTTTTCACGTTTTAAGGTTATTAATGCCTTGTTTTAACCTCGTTTTAAATGTCAGGGCTCTTCGGATTAAGCAGGAATGTTTTATCCAGTATTACAGGGTTCTTGCACCATTCAAAATCAGATTGAATGCATTTTAAGACCTTTTTAAAGACCTAGGTAAATATAATTTAAGAGCCCAATACGTAGTAGAAAATAACTTATTGTATTGGAAATGAAAACTTAACGTTTACCATTTATTATTTTGTTTTTCTTTTCCAAAAAAATCACTAACCTTAGTTCTCTGCCCGGTAACGTAGCTATCTGGCCGGTAACATTATTATGTTAGCATGTTAGTTATCTTGCTGCTAATATTAGTATGTTAGCTAGCTCTCTGCTAACCTTAGTTCTCTTCCCAGTAACATAGCTAACTGACCACTAACATTATTATGGTGGTTAGCTTGGTGCTAATGTTAGCTAGCTCGCTGTTAACTTTAGTATGGTAGCTAGCTTGTTGCTAATGTTAGCTAGCTCTCTGCTAACTTTAGTTCTCTCCCCAGTAACATAGCTAACTCACCACTAACATAGAATGTTAGCTAGCTCGCTGTTAACATTAGTATGGTAGCTAGCTTGTTGCTAATGCTAGCTAGCTCGCTGTTAACATTAGTATGGTAGCTAGCTTGTTGCTAATGTTAGCTAGCTCGCTGTTAACATTAGTATGTTAGCTAGCTTGGTGCTAATGTTAGCTAGCTCACTGTTAACTTTAGTATGGTAGCTAGCTTGTTGCTAATGTTAGCTAGCTCACTGTTACCTTTAGTATGGTAGCTAGCTTGTTGCTAATGTTAGCTAGCTCGCTGTTAACATTAGTATGGTAGCTAGCTTGTTGCTAATGCTAGCTAGCTCGCTGTTAACATTAGTATGGTAGCTAGCTTGTTGCTAATGTTAGCTAGCTCGCTGTTAACATTAGTATGTTAGCTAGCTTGTTGCTAATGTTAGCTAGCACGCTGTTAACTTAAGTATGTTAGCTAGCTTGCTGTTAATGTTAGCTAGCTCACTGTTAATATTAGTATGGTAGCTAGCTTGTTGCTAATGTTAGCTAGCTCACTGTTAACATTAGTATGTTAGCTAGCTTGTTGCTAATGTTAGCTAGCACGCTGTTAACTTAAGTATGTTAGCTAGCTTGCTGTTAATGCTACCTAGCTCTCCACTAAACTTAATTCTCTCCTCGGTAACATAGCTAATTTGCCACCAACTTTAGCATGTTAGCTAGCTCTTTGCTAACCTTATTTCTCTCCTCGTTAATATAGCTAACTCGCCACCAATGTTAGTTAGTTAGTATGTTAGCTAGCTCTCCACTGAACTTAGTTCTGTCCCTAGACACATAGTTAGCTAACACACCACTAACATTAGTATAGTAGCTAGCTCGTTGCTAATATTAGCTAGCTCCCTGTTAACTTTAGTATGGTAGCTAGCTTGCTGCTAATATTAAGTAGCTTCCTGTTAATGTTAGTATGTTAGCTAGCTTGCCGCTTATGTTAGCTAGCTTTGTGCTAACCTTAGTTCTCTCCCCAGTAATGTAGCTAACTCACCACTAACGTTAGTATGTTAGTTAGCTCGCTGCTAATGTTAGTTAGCAGTATATAAACCTTGTGGTAGGCTTTGAAATCAACTTTGTGGAAAGAGTTAATTCAACACTTGACTTTTTGCTGTGCAATTTTATATGAATTAACATAATTCACTCACTTGTACTCTTTTGAAACAAACTCCACTTGGGACAACAACAAAAAAACACACATTTATAATATTAATTAAAAAGCACATCATGAACAGGAAATTTTCAGTAAACAAAAATAACAAAATAAGTTAAACATAAAATTGACACACGCATTAAAGAAGAAACTGCATGAAAAAATAAAAAGAAAGCTACATATCTAGGAGCACATATGAGAGTGACTCATGATCTAAAAAAGATCAGAGAGTCAAAAAATCTGATCAAAAATTTAGATTTTTCTCATTAAATAAAATATTTTAAAAAAATATTTTAATACTAAGTGTTTAATAAGTTCAAAGTTCAATTAAAAATTGGGTTTTTATCTGTGATTTCCAAATCTGATTTATTAGAACTGACAGTAGTGAACATTTCACCAGTTTTCTGAAAATAAAAAATAACTTCTTTAAATCAACAAATAACTGGAAACTGTTGCTTTTAGCTTAAAGTGGATTTAATGGGTTGTTGGGTTCAGATTGGTGGCATCGTTCTGTATTTTGACAGTTAAAATTTGACTTTAATTTGATACCAAAAGGGACAAATATATTTTTATTAGTGAGCTTAAACACATATCAGCACTTGACAAGGTAATATAAATAATGGGATTTTGATGGGAAGTTTCATTTCTAAATTTGTTGCATCATAAAAGACGAGACTCTACAGGTAAGAGATTTTCACAAAAGTTTTCCACGTACTCAACAGTCCACATTGCAAAAATATTAGTATTTTTAAACAGTATTATCAATGCATTATTATTTAAAAAATGTACATTATTGTGTCCACATTTACATACTTTATAGATACTGTTTTATATACTGAATTACACATCGTCCTGTTCACATTTCTGGTTTATATAAAACTAATTATCTAATTGTGATACTTGTGCATCTCCTTTAGTGTGAACACGCTGGTGGTTTTTAAGAGTCTCGCTCTTTCTAAAACTCTGTCCACACTCCGAGCAGTGATACGGTTTCTCTCCGGTGTGAACGCGCTGATGCGTTTTTAGAGCGCTCTGCTGAATAAAACTCTTTTCACACTCTGTGCACTGATACGGTTTCTCTCCAGTGTGAATACGCTGGTGTTTTTTAAGGGTTCCGCTTTCTCTAAAACTCATTCCACAGTCTGAACACTGATAGGGTTTTTCTCCGGTGTGAATGAGCTGGTGTTTTTTGAGAATACCAAGGCTTCTAAAGTTCACACCACATTCTGAGCAATGATACGGTTTCTCTCCAGTGTGAATGCGCTGGTGAGTTTTGAGACTGCTCTCTCGATTAAAATTCTTCCCGCAGTCGGAGCAGTGGTAGGGTTTTTCTCCGGTGTGAATGCGCTGGTGTGCTATGAGACTACCCTGCTGGTTAAAACTCTTTCCACATTCGGTGCACTGATACGGTTTCTCTCCGGTGTGAATGCGCTGGTGTGTTTTTAAAGTTCCCAGTTGATTAAAACTCTTTCCGCACTCTGAGCACTGATAGGGTCTCTCTCCAGTGTGAATGCGCTGGTGTTTTTTGAACGTACCGCTTTCTCTAAAAGTCATTCCACATTCTGTGCACTGATACGGTTTCTCTCCAGTGTGAATGCGCTGATGTTTTTTTAGTTTACTAATCCGTCTAAAACTCATCCCACACTGAGCAGCAATATGGTTTTTCTGCAGTGTGAATGATCTGGTGTCGTTTGAGACTACTCTCCTGATTAAAACTACTTCCACACTCTGAACACTGATACACTTTCTCTACTTTATGAATTTGCTGGTGTTTTTGGAGTTTAGAAATCTGTCTAAAACTCTGTCCACACTCTGGGCATTGAAACGGTTTCTCTTCCGCGTGAGAGCACTGGTGTTTTTTAAGAGCGCTCTGCTGAATAAAACCCTTTCCACACTCTGAGCACTGATATGGTCTCTCTCCAGTATGAATTCGTTCATGTTTTTTGAGAGTACCACTTTCTCTAAAAGTCATTCCACAATCCGCGCACTGAAACGGTTTCTCTCCAGTGTGAATCAGATGGTGTCTTGTAAGAATTCCAAGGCTTCTAAAACTCTGTCCACACTCTGAGCAGTGATACGGTTTCTCTCCAGTGTGAATGCGTTGGTGTGTTTTTAAACTACTCTGTCGATTAAAATTTTTCCCACAATCCGAGCAATGAAACGGTTTCTCTCCAGTGTGAATGCGCTGGTGTGCGGTGAGACTACCGTTCTGATTAAAACTCTTCCCACATTCTGAGCACTGATACGGTTTCTCTCCAGTGTGAATGCGCTGGTGAATTTTGAGATCTCCTTGCTGAGTAAAACACTTCCCGCACTCGGAGCACTGAAACGGTTTTTCTCCGGTGTGAATGCGCTGGTGTTTTCGGAGATCACGTTGTTTCGTAAAAATCTTTCCACAGTCCGGACAGCGGTGAGACGTCCCTTCTTCTTCTTTATCGATTTGGGTTTGATCTTGTGGCGAAAGGTAACCATAAAAACTTTCTGCATTCTCACATTTTATGTCTTCAGATGACAGAATTGTAGAATCCATCTTCTTAGTGTTTCGTGAGGAAGGGGATCTTAAAATAGACACTCAAAGAAGGTCATTTTATTCTGAAAAACAAAATATATAAATATAAAATTAACCAATATGAGCCAAAACCAAAATTACGTTCACATATAAAAACCAGCATGACTACCCTTGTGAACAGGAAGTATACTTAAGACAATTAAAAGTATGTTCAAATTAGGTTAATTCTATTTAAAGTGCATTTTTAATTTACTATTCTTTATGAAACTTTGCTCATTAAAATGAGAAGATTCTACTTAAATTGGTCATTTTTGAACTTTGCCCAAATATAAACAGCAAGTACAGTCCAATATAGTGTGTGTTTATTCTGTTTAAAATTTGGTAGAAACATTGGATATAAATAAATATGAGTAAAGTTACCAAAACTTAAGCCAGTAATCTTTGCTCATTATAATGATAAGAATGTACCTACAATTATACATTTTAAACTTTGCTTAATTAAAACAGCAAGTAAACTATTTTACCTAATAATGCACTGGCATTATTAATAATGCATTTGCAAAAAATGTTGCACCATATTCTTAGGTAGAACCAACAGAAGTTCTTTTTTTGTCCTTTTTACACACATATCCGATTTAGGACCACACATGAAAGTGACTCAAATCTGATTGGAGAAAAAAATCGGATTCGGCAGGTTCACACAGCAGTGAAAAAAAAAAAAATCAGATCTGAGCCACATTGAGAAAAAAATCTGATTTGAGTCATTTCAGCCTTGTAATGTGAACGTAGCTATAGTCTCAGTTTTAGCAGATATAATATTCATAATATTTTATTAGAACATGTTTTGAAGATAATAATCAGATATATAATCTTCCCAAACAAAATGAGAAAACTGAAGAGAAAAACGGAAAAACTCACATTAGATACGACTTGACTGCAGAAAATATCCAATTTAATTATATTTGATTTAATCAGCAGATATTCGACATGAAGTGGTAAAGTAAATGTCAAACACTGGCAGCGTATGTTGGAATTAACGCAATAAAAATCAATAAATAAGTAATAATAATAAAAATAATAATAATACATTTTATTTGCAATGCACTTTACATTTTAAAACAATCTCAAAGTGCTACAGTGTAAATAAAATCAGAAACAAACATTTAGGAACAAGTGGATAAAAAAACGGTGCATAAACCTCAATATTTTATTCGATTATTACTATCTATCTATCTATCTATCTATCTATCTATCTATCTATCTATCTATCTATCTATCTATACTGCTGATCTATCTATCACTTGTTTCTGCACTCAAATGTATCCCTAATATAGGTATTGCTTGGTAATTGCATGTTTTAAAAGACATTAATTATTTATTTATTATTGACAGACTGTGTTGCATAAAAATCTTCACATTCAATTACGTTCAACAGTATGATATTTTATAATGGTTTTACTGTAATTATTATTATTATTATAGAGGATTAGAGGAGTGTTTATCCTTCCTAACCCACAGGAAAACATTACAACTCCCACCCAACCAAAACTCATGTTTAATAAAGGTGTTTATTTCTCCTCCATCAGAGAGAGAGAGTGAGGAGTAAAGTGAGAGTAAACAGTGAGTAACGGTGTAGTAGAGTTCTTTACCTGCAGCAGATCAGATCCTGTTTCTCTATAAAACACTGCGGACTCACATCTTCTTCTACTGTAGAGTTTAATGGCGGCTGGGATCCAGATTGATGCGCTGCTGCCCCCTTCAGGATCAATAAAAATGTTAGTAAATCACTCAAAAAAGTAATATGGTGATTAAAACAGTAAAACACTATTATAATTAATATAAAAAATAAATACATATACATAAAAATAAATATCTTAATAAATTGTTATTTTTGGGTTTAATTTCCCTTTTGATTCTTTTGTTTATTTATTTACATAAATATTTATTTCTGCATTCATTTATTTCACGATTTATTTATTTCTGTTTTCCCTTTTCCTTATATGATAATGAAGGGGCTGTCCAGCAAATGATGTCACAGTGTCTTAGCGTTCCTATTGGTTAATTAATGTCAGATTGATTGTACATGTCTCGCCCCTTTGGCGGTAACTTTGGTTACGTAGAAGATTATTATAAAACACGCCCCTTCATTATCATATAAGGACAAGAAAATACATAAATAAATGAACAAATAAAGAAACAAACAAATAAGCAAAAAAATAAACAATGTTAATAAAGAAACACATAAAGAACAAATAATTAGGATATTTATTTTCATAGATTTCATGTATTTATTTTTATATTATTCATAATTATTCTTCACCATATTACTTTTATTGAGTGATTTACTCATAAAAAAAAATCAGTTTAAAGATGGAGGCAACTCTCTTTACATTCTTTCAAAGAATGTCCAATCATTTACTGTTTTCTCACTGATTTCAGTGTGTAGTTTTATTCTTAGCTGCCTTTAAATAAGTTAAATTTGTGTAAGGATAGAGAGGCTCATGCGACTGGTTTACCAACCCAACAGATCACTTGGTGCATTATTTAAAAAAACAATGCATGCTTCTAAATTCACTTAATAATCAGATTATTAACAGATTTCTGCAGTTCTCTGATTTCTCGGATAACAGTGTAGTTCAGTGTTTCTTAATCCTAGTCCTGCTCGGCCCATTTAGTGGTATCAGGACTAAAACATACAGAAAAGTGACTATTTATAACAGTATAACTACTGTTATATAATAAATTATATTATAACTCAGACACACAAGCTTAAAATTTAACAAAAAACTCAACAATCAGTCAAGTTTAAAGTTCAGAGTTTATTGTAATCTGCACAGAAAACAAGTCTCTTTGTACAATTAAATTCTTTCTTTCCTCCTCGCCAAGTAAAATAGCACATAAAAAAGTAGTAAAATACTAGCTAAATACATAAATATTACACTAGTGTTTCATTTTTAAATTTACTTCAAGATTGCAGTATGTACATGATTACAGTAATATAAGATATTAATATTATTTACAAGCAAGAACATGGTTTTCTTTACGGGTCTTGTTGTTTTTTAACAGACACCAAAAATTTGCACTTGTCAGTCACTGTTCCACTCATATAACGCTTGGGCTAAAAAGTGCTAAAGAAAATGTAAAGTAGAATTTTAATAAAAAAGTCCACTGTTTCAGTCCTCCTGATACTGCAACTCACAGACGCTCCTGATATGAGTTCATCACCGTCTGAACTGTAAACATGTAAACATCACATTCTGATTTATTACATCAGAGTCAGATATAAAAAACAGACGGCGCAGGTAAGAGAGAGAGACAGCATGAGACAGAAAGAGAGCAAGCGAGAGACAAACGGGTGAGAGAGAGAGCGAGTAAGAGCGTGAAAGAAAGACGACGCAAGTGAGAGAGCGAGAAAAAGTGAGCGAGAGAGGCAGGCGGCGCGAATGACAGAGAGAGTGAGTGAGAGAGACAGCCTGCACGAGTGAGAGGGAAAGCGAGTAAGAGACAGACGGCTCGAGTGAGAGAGCGAGTAAGAGACAGACGGCGTGAGTGAGAGAGCGAGTGAGAGCGAGTAAGAGACAGACGGCGCGAGTGAGAGAATGAGCGAGAGAGAGAGAGCAAGAAAGAGACAGACGACGCGAGTAAGAGAGCGACTAAGAGACAGACGGCGTGAGTAAGAGAGCGAGCGAGTGAGAGAGCAAGAAAGAGACAGACGGCGCGAGTGAGAGAGCGAGAGAGAGAGATCAAGAAAGAGACAGACGACGCGAGTAAGAGAGCGACTAAGAGACAGACGGTGTGAGTGAGAGAGCGAGCAAGAGAGAGAGAGCAAGAAAGAGACAGACGGCGCGAGTGAGAGAGTGAGCAAGAGAGAGAGAGCAAGACAGAGACAGACGGCGCGAGTAAGAGAGCGACTAAGAGACAGACGGCGTGAGTAAGAGAGCGAGCGAGAGAGAGAGAGCAAGAAAGAGACAGACGGCGTGAGTGAGAGAGTGAGCGAGAGAGAGAGAGCAAGAAAGAGACAGACGGCGTGAGTGAGAGAGCGAGCGAGAGCGAGTAAGAGACAGACGGCGTGAGTGAGAGAGCGTGCGAGAGCGAGTAAGAGACAGACGGCGCGAGTGAGAGAATGAGCGAGAGAGAGAGAGCAAGAAAGAGACAGACGACGCGAGTAAGAGAGCGACTAAGAGACAGACGGCGTGAGTGAGAGAGCGAGAGAGAGAGATCAAGAAAGAGACAGACGACGCGAGTAAGAGAGCGACTAAGAGACAGACGGCGTGAGTAAGAGAGCGAGCGAGTGAGCAAGAAAGAGACAGACGGCGCGAGTGAGAGAGCGAGAGAGAGAGATCAAGAAAGAGACAGACGACGCGAGTAAGAGAGCGACTAAGAGACAGACGGTGTGAGTGAGAGAGCGAGCAAGAGAGAGAGAGCAAGAAAGAGACAGACGGCGCGAGTGAGAGAGCGAGAGAGAGAGATCAAGAAAGAGACAGACGACGCGAGTAAGAGAGCGACTAAGAGACAGACGGTGTGAGTGAGAGAGCGAGCAAGAGAGAGAGAGCAAGAAAGAGACAGACGGCGCGAGAGAGAGAGCAAGACAGAGACAGACGGCACGAGTAAGAGAGCGACTAAGAGACAGACGGCGTGAGTAAGAGAGCGAGCGAGAGAGAGAGAGCAAGAAAGAGACAGACGGCGCGAGTGAGAGAGTGAGCGAGAGAGAGAGAGCAAGAAAGAGACAGACTGCGTGAGTGAGAGAGCGAGTAAGAGACAGGCGGCACGAGTGAGAGAGTGAGCGAGAGAGCAAGAAAGAGACGCCGCGAGTAAGAGAGAAAGTGAGCGAGAAAGAGGGGGAGAGAGAGACAGAAGACGCGAGTGAGAGCAAGCGAGAGAGAGAGTAAGTGAGCGAGAGACGAGTGAGAGAGAGAGCAAGCAAAAAAGAGAGCGAGCAAGAGACAGATGGCTCGAGTGAGAGAAAAAGAAAGAGAGTGAGACAGAGACCTAGAGAGCGAGAGATAGACAGTGCGAGTGAGAGAGCGAGAAAAAGCGAGAGAGAGAAAGACAGCTTGAGAGACAGACAGCGTGAGAGCGAGACAGCACGAAGGAATTATCTAAATTGCTCTGCTGTTTTCAGTCAATGCTAAACATTAGTTCCGCATTACGTTGATTGGTTCTCCTACAGACTGCAGCGTGTATTCTGCGTGTGTTTACGCTCCTGTTCTGTGACCTGCAATGCGCATGTTAATCCAGTCTCTGTATGCATTATTTTTTTTTAAAAATCCATTTTTTTTTTATTACGCAGTCGCAAATCTGCTGCGTTCAGTGTGAAATCATCTTAACACACGTTGCGTTAATTACATTTCTGGATTAGAAAGTTTTTAACTCCGTTTTTAATGCATTTATGCTTTTTCAGCTTTGAATGTTGGAAGTTCCTCCCGCACTCGGAGCAGTGATACGGTTTCTCTCGAGTGTGAACGCGCTGGTGTTTTCTGAGAGTCCCACTGTTCCTAAAACTCTGTCCACACTCCGTGCAGGGATACGGTTTCTCTCCAGTATGAATTAGCTGGTGAGCTCTGAGGGTCCCACTCTTTCTAAAGCTCTGTCCACACTCGGAGCACTGAAACGGTTTCTCTCCAGTATGAATACGCAAGTGGTTTTTGAGAGTACCACTCTTTCCAAAACTCTGTCCACACTCTGAGCAGTGATACGGTTTCTCTCCGGTGTGAATGCGCTGATGTGTTTTAAGACCGCCCAGCTGGATAAAACTCTTCCCACAGTCTGAACACTGATAGGGTTTTTCTCCAGTGTGAAGGCGATGGTGTTTTTTGAGGGTACCACTTTCTCTAAAACTCATTCCGCACTCGCAGCAATAATACGGTTTCTCTCCAGTGTGAATGTGCTGGTGTTTTTTTAAGTTACTCCGTAGATTAAAACACTTTCCACAATCTGGGCACTGAAACGGTTTCTCTCCAGTGTGAATGCGCTGGTGTTTTAAAAGCGTATCATTCTGTCTAAAACTCATTCCGCATTCTGAACACTGATACGGTTTCTCTCCAGTGTGAATGCGCTGATGTGTTTTAAGAGCACTCAGCTGGACAAAACTCTTTCCACACTCTGAGCACTGATGCGGTTTCTCTCCAGTGTGAATGCGCTGGTGTTTTTTAAGATCACTCTGCGCAGTAAAACTCTTCCCGCAGTCTAGACAGGAGTGAGACATCACTTTTTCCGTTTGTTCTTCTGAAGAAAAGTCACCATAAAAACTTTCCATGTCCTAAGATTTGATCTCTTCAGACGACTGCATGCTGAGATCCATCTTCTTCTCAGTTTTTCTTAAAGAAGTAGATTTTTAAGGACACAGGGAATCAATGCTCTTAAAGCAGCAGAAGAATTGAGATGAAAAAAGTCATTCTATTCTGGAGAAAAAGAGAAAAAAGTCTATATAAAAAAAATGATTGACTGCATGAAAATAAATATCAAATAACTGATAATTATGACAGAAAAGTCACTCCTGTTACTTTTTATTAATGTTTTGAGTAACAGGACTAAAAGTAACAGGAATTAGTTTTTAGAATAGAATTAGCAAAAACATGAAAAATAGCTAAACGGCTAAACATATGCTAATTTTGATGGTAAAGTTTATAGTTAGAGAGTGGGGACGGGTAACAAATGCTATTTTTTCAGTGTTCTAAGTAGTTTTTATTAATGTTTTTAATTACATATCTTACTTTTGCGATTAGGTCGATGTACAAAACACTATGCTTAATAATAAAATGTATTTTAAAGTCAGTAAATTTCAAAGTTGACAAGCAAAAACTGGGCTGGTTATCTGTTTCCTGTGAATTGAATGTTCATTTTTCCAACATATTTATACGTTTTTAACTTGAATCTTTAGTTAAGATCCACAGTGTGTGATTCGACTGTTTCCTTCATGTTTTTATGCTCTGAAATGTTTTCCCTGTGCTGTTATTATCTGCTCTGCCTTATGTTAGATTTTATTATTTTTCATAATCGTTGATCAGTTTTTATGGTAACATAAATCTTGTTCTTTACCAGTTTTTACCAATATTGTTGGTTTGTACCAAGATTTTGGCATTTTTCATGATTGTTGATCGATTTTATGGTAACACTTTATTTTCTTGCACAGAAATCTTGGTTTTACCAATATTTCTTTTTCTTGTTTTTTTTTTTAACAAGATTTTATTATTTTTTCATTATTTTTTTGTTCGTTTAACCAATATTCTTGAGTTTTAACAAGATTTAATCATATATCATCATTTTTCGTTTGATTTACCAATGTTCTTGATTCTGAACAAGATTTAATCATTTTTCATGATCGTTGATCTTTTCTTTTTTTTGTTTGTTTTTTTTTACCAAGATTCTAACATTTTTTGTTTGTTTGTTTTACCAATAGTCTTGGTTTTTACCAAGATTTTAGCTTTTATCTTTTTTTTGTTGTTTATACCAATAGTCTTGTTTTTTACCAAGATTTCAGGATTTTTCATGATTGTTGATCTTTTTTTGTTTTGTTTAACCAATATTCTTGGTTTTGATCAATATATTAGCATTTGTCATGATCGTTAATCGATTTTAAGATAAAACACTTTATTTTCTTGCACAGAAATCTTGGTTTTCCCAATATTTCTTTATCTTTTTTTTTGTTTTCCAACATTCTTGGTTTTTTTTTTTTTTACCAAGATTTCATTATTTTTTCATAATCTTTTTTTGTTTGTTTTACCAATATTCTTTATTTTTAACCAGATATAATAATTTTTCATGATCGTTGATCTTTTCTTTTTGTCTTAACAATATTCTTGTTTTTTTACCAAGATTCTAACATTTTTCATGATCGTTGATCGTTTTTTGTTTTGTTTTACCAATATTCTTGGTTTTAACCAAGCTATTAGCATTTATCATGATCGTTAATTGATTTTATGATAAAACACTTTATTTTCTTGCACATAAATCTTGTTTATTACCAAATACGTTATATTATTAGTATTACTGTACAGGTTAGCAGTGTTTATCTGTTCAAAACCACAGAAAAATTCAAATATACAGCATTTCTCCTCCATCAGAGAGAGAGTGAGGAGTAAAGTGAGAGTAAACAGTGAGTAAAAGTGTAGTAGAGTTCTTTACCTGCAGCAGATCAGATCCTGTTTCTCTATAAAACACTGCGGACTGAGATCTTCTTCTTCTACTTATTTTTTATTTCAGGTTTATGGTAGAATAACTAAAGGTGCATTACCGCCCCCTACTGATCTGGAGAGTGAAGTGTGATTTCAGGAGAGATATGGAGTGAATTTTGTGCCAAACCTTTTACAAAAAAAAAATAGTCCATAAATAAAATTTTAAGAATCAAAATTTAAAAGAGAAAAAATATATAGCAAATACATGTTTCTAAATATACTTGGTTACTTTATTATCTCTTGCAGTTATTTGAAAACTATTTTGGTTTGGATTTTGTCAGTCTTTGCTTTTATTTGTGGGTTTTTGTGAATTTTCTGTGGATTTTTAATTTTTATTTTAAAGACTTTTGGCTTCTGGAATCTCTCGTTGAGAGCTAGCTAACATTACGGGAAAGTGAAAAAAATGACAAATGGGAAATGTAACTTTTACTTTACAATAAAGTAAATTATTTTACACCAGGGTTCTACCTACATTATTACAACATTTTTGGGTCTTAATTTGACTTTGAAAATGGTGTAAGAATCCTGGACAATGCATTGACTTAATGCAAAAGTATAAACTTACGTTAAGACACTGCACCATGTAGGAAAAAATGCATACATCAATATGTTCACAAACTTACTACATATATTCAGATAAAATGATACTGCAATACAAAAACTAGCATTTATCACATCATCATTCAAGTTTATTGCATTTATGAGCCTTTTCATTTCTGAAGTTCCTCCCACAGTCTGAGCAGTAATAGGTTTTTTCTCCAGTGTGAACGCGCTGATGAGTTTTGAGGTGACTACTGTTTTTAAAACTCTTCCCACACACTGAACAGTGATACGGTTTCTCTCCAGTGTGAACGCGCTGGTGATTTTTAAAGGTATTACTTGCACTAAAGCTTATTCCACATTCTGAGCACCGATACGGTTTCTCTCCAGTGTGAATTCTCTGGTGTCTTTTAAGAGTACCATTCTCTCTAAAACTCTTCCCGCACTCTGGGCACTGATACGGTTTCTCTCCAGTGTGAACGCGCTGGTGTTTTGTGAGGGCACGATCATCTCTAAAGGTCATCCCACAGTCTGAGCACTGATACGGTTTCTCTCCAGTGTGAATGCGCCGATGTATTCGAAGACTGTTCAGTAAACTGAATTTCTTCCCGCAGTCTGAACACTGATACGGTTTCTCTCCAGTGTGAACGCGCTGGTGTTGTTTGAGGGTACCACTCTCTCTAAAGGCTATTCCACATTCTGAGCACTGATACGGTTTTTCTCCAGTGTGAATAAGTTGGTGTTTTTGAAGGGCACTCTGTTGACTGAAACTCATTTTGCACTCTGAGCAGTAATACGGTTTTTCTCCAGTGTGAATGCGCCGATGTGTTTGAAGATTACTCTTTTGACTGAAACTCTTCCCGCACTCTGAGCAGGGATACAGTTTCTTCCCAGTGTGAACGCGCCGGTGATTTCTGAGGATACTACTCTCTCTAAAGCTTTTTCCACAGTCTGAGCAGTGAAACGGTTTCTCTCCAGTGTGAATGCGCTGGTGTATTTGAAGAGTACTTGGTCGGCAATAACTCTTCCCACAGTCTGAGCACTGATACGGTTTCTCAGCGGTGTGAACACGCTGGTGACTATTGAGGCCCTCAATCTTCGTAAAACTCTGTCCACACTTTGAGCAGTGATACGGTTTCTCTCCAGTGTGAACGCTCTTATTTTTTTGGACGTCCCTCTGTTTCGTTATGCTGTGTGTACTGGTTGTGGTTTCTTCTTGTGGAGAACAGTAATCAGGTAAGCAAGGTTCTTTCTTGGTAACGGAGTTTCTGGAAACTATATCTTCACATTTTATCTCTTCGGACGACGACACTACGAGTTCTGTCGCCATGGTGATTCTTGAGGCAGAAGGTTTGAAGGGACAAGCAGAAACAAAGGCTAGGTGCAGCAGAAGACTTGTGGCAAGAGGTCAATCGTCTCTGGAAAAGGAAAAATACAAAATTAATATGAATATTTCATCATTTTTACTTCACTGCATGCACTCATAATCACATACATAAACAGAATCATGCAGTGTTTTCAGTAGTACCTGTTAGGGGTGTGCAATATCATATCGTACGCCATAATATCGCCAACATCTTTGAATATCGTGAACAATATTATACCCTAAAATATCGTGCCATAACACTCACCCCTAATTATCACATCAGGGTACTACTTTTTTGCTGTTTTAAGCTAAAGAAAAAGAGACAGATTATGTGCATTATTAGTATTACTTATACTTTCCAATTGTCCTTGTGTATATGCATTGTTTTACTGTAATGATGCTGCTGGAATTTTAATTTTCCAGAGGGAACCCAATAATAAAATGTAAGTTTTGTTTTGTTGCAGTAGTGTATTTTTCTTTTTTTTGTCATATCGCCAAGAGTATCGTTATTGCGATAATACCATGAAATATAGTGATATTATTTTATGGCCTCATCGCCGACCCCTAGTACCTGTCAGAGGCTGTAGTTGATTGATTATTGGGGATAGTGTATTTCTTTAGGTATATTTATTTATTTTAGTCCCACTTTCCACCTCACTGATGGAATTATTGGACTACTTTGGATTTCTCTGGATTTTTCTGCAAAATGTCTGCGAGTACTGAATTCAGTACTTCTGGCACCAAAGTTCACCAGTACACGACTGGTCGTGTTGGAACTACCACAAGTAATTAAGTTGTTGTGACGTTCACACTACGTGACCAATCGGCGACACACATAGGATCACAAATTACACAATTTGTTTTACCGAGGGAAATCACCTGACTGCTCTCCAGAAACAAAATTAGTCATTAGAAAACCCGCCAGAACTGGAGGCACATGCCAAATAATCTCTATAGAGGAGAATACCCACCTGAAGTGAGTCCAGATTGAATGGGTTTATACGGAGCAATTGAGCAAAATCAGAGTTGCATACATGTATGATCATTTATCCAATTAAAAACCTCTTGATCACAAGCCATAAAACACAAACTGAACTGCTTGAATTTTTGCACCAGGAGTAAAGCAGCATAAAGTTATCCAAAAGCAGTGTGTAAGACTGGTGGAGGAGAAGAACATGATGCCAAGATGCATTAAAACTGTGATTAAAAACCAGGGTTATTCCAAGAAATATTGATTTCTGAACTCTTAAAACTTTATGAATATGAACTTGCTAATAAATGCTCTAAATGAGAATATATTTATTTGTAATTTGGGAGAAATGTTGTCTGTAGTTTATAGAATAAAACAACAATGTTCATTTTACTCAAATATAAACCTATAAATAGCAAAATCAGAGAAACTGATTCAGAAACTGAAGAGCTCTCTTCATTTTATTCCAGAGCTGTATGTACTTATGTAGACATGTTCCAGTATTGCAGATTACATTATTTTAGGTTTTAAACTCAAGTTAAAAGTTTTTTTTAAATGTCTCATGCTATAACTCCAGCATTAGATCATCAACAATCAGATCACAGTCACTGGAGAAAGAAGGGAATTGAAATAAACTGATGAACAGCTACTTCAATACTTTAAAGCCTCTTATGACTTCAATAATAATATACTTTACTTATGCAATAGAACATTTGAGAAACATCACTTTTATATACTTATATTTTGAGTATTTTATGTATGTTCAGTCTTAATTTAAAGCCTTAGTGTTTTATAGTGTATATATATATACACAGTAAGGAAACCCTGGAAAAGACATGGAATTTGAAAATAGCAATTTCCAGGCCTGGATAAGTTTTGGAAAAATAAAAATACCCAGGAAGTTTTGAAAAAGTCATGGAAATTTGGTCTAGAAATCTTTGCGTTTCAGTTTATCGAAGGAGAAAATCTATTTTGAGCTACAAATACATCACAGATTTAACTTAAACTTTAATTTAACTCTAAACAATGGAGCTCTCAGGATCTGACACACATTTTATTATTGTGCATTCTTATCCGATTCATTTTAGACCTCTATTACATCAATTTTAATTAGAGTTTTAGTAGATTTTTGGTTTTATTGTCCATGTCTGCACTGATGTTTTAAAAATCGTGTGGTCATGAAAATTTGCTCTGAAAGCATGAAAAAGTCATTAAAAAATAATAGAAAGTTATTGGTTAAAACATGTATGAAACCCTGAATAAATAATAATAATAATAATAATAAAATACTGTTATATACTGTAAATTCGTCAGAACCTTGCAAAATACTGCATTATGCATTTTTGGTCATACTGCCCAGCACTATGTCAAACAGATAACATTACTCAAGCATTACTGTATCCTCTGTAAACAGAAAAATCAGTGAGATTGAAACCTTTATAAAATGAGCCCATACAACAATTCCAAAAAAATATTGTACATCAGATTTCCTCACAGTCAGACAAGAAGAGAACGTGTCTGGAAGTTTAATACAGAATCTACCTCAGGAGAATAAGGTGGATCTGTTTTTTAAAAGTTCTAAACTCAAATCTAAGTGAGTACATATTGGGATGGACAAAATCAGAGAGAGAGTGATGAGTAAAGTGAGAGTAAACAGTGAGTAGAAGTGTAGTAGAGTTCTTTACCTGCAGCAGATCAGATCCTGTTTCTCTGTAACCATACAGAATCTTCTTCTATTGGATTTATGGATATTATTTCAGACCAACTACAGGTGCATTACCGCCCCCTACTGACCTGGAGTAAAAAGCAAGAATTTGGGATCATGATCTGCAGTATTTTTATTAAATTAAATTAAATTAAATTAAATGAAACTAAACATCCCGACACTCTTTAAAAACAGCAGCACCTGCTTGTGTACTAAACCCATAAACTCATTCCAGAGCTGTAGGACTTATTATTATTATTATTATTATTATTATTATTAATAATAATAATAATAATAATAATCTGTATAGCACCTTTCATACATAAAAATGCAGCTTAAAGTGCTTTACAATAAAATTAAATAGATCAGGAAAATGTAAAATTAATATAAAATAAATAAAACAATTAAAGAGTAACAATTTCATAAAATAGTAGGAAATAAGACATGTATATTAAAATAAAATATAAAATACAAAAGATTTAAACAAAAATTATAAAATAAGAACAAGAACAACAAAAGCATTTAAATAATAAAAATAATAATAATAATTAAATATAAGCGGAACAGAACTAATAAAAAGCTAAGCTAAACAGGATGAATATCTCTGTAATGCCTCTGTTATTAGTGTCTGTGCAGAATGTTTAACACAGTGTAATAGTATAATAGATTTTGTCACTAACTAGCTAGTTAGGTTGCTAGTTAGTTAGCTAGCTAACGCTAACATTTAAAGCTAAACAAGAAGAGCGAGTATCTACCAACAAATAATTCAAATTGTTTACAGTCACTAAAAGTTGATACAGTTTTATATATCATGATTAATGGCATGTATACGTAAATACATTGGGTTCCTTAGTGAATAAAAGTAGATTAAAGTACACTTATCATTATTATGCTATAGTGCACTAAAGTGTTCTTGTAGCCACTTTATTATTAATCAGTATATTTAAAGAGTGATAAAATGGAACAACTTTTTTGGTACTTATTATACTTTAATTACAGTATAAAAATAGTACAAAAGTCTTTCTTAAATTGTGCTAAGTGTACTTAACTGTACTAAAATGGAACTATTTTAAATATACTTAAGTAACATTTAAACATTTAAACTACTTAATTTATTTAATCCCATATTTTAAATATGTTTACAGTAAAATTATAATACATTTAATAATAAGTATTACAACTGTATCACTATTTATTTTACACCTGGTATATTAGAAATGTACTAAGAATTGATGTTAAATATATGTGATCTATATTTACATTAGAGTACAAATATACTTCTTGTTCCGGTCTTTTGTAAGTAGCACACTTCTAGTGTACTTCGTTGGGTATAAAATATATTTTAATATACTGTACTACAATTTTACTTTAATTTTTTTATTAGTAATAATAATTTAATTTACTTTCTAAAAAAAAGTTATATGATACTACTGTAACAGCCGTTTTTAACACACTTTGCTAAAAATGTACAAAAGTATATTTTGAAATAAGTATTTTAGAAGTATACTGAATTACATTTAACTAAATGTTTACTTCTTAGAAGTCTATTTATTTAAAATACACTATTTTGTATTTTTTAAAAAGTATGATCAAAGTTGACTTTCAAACATTTATAACATAGTAACATAGTGTAATTACATATTACATATACTATAGCATATACAACATAATATTAATGTCTTTTTATTATATATAATATATATATATATAAGTAAGTAAATAAATCTGTTAGTATATTTAGAGCATACTTAGACATTTCTTAATATGTTTTATGTAAAAATTAAGTATATATTTTTTTCACCAGGGAATATATATCTCTATATCCTGCACATATAGATTAATTAATTAATTACTGAGTCTAATTAAAGCTGAGTTAATTAAAGAGCCCGGATGAGGGGAGAGGGGGGGTACCCCGGTTGGATGCGGGGTGGGGGGGGCGTGGTCAGGCTGGGGGCGGGGCTCCGGAGCTCTATTGTTCTCGGGTAGAGAGGCTGAGTGAATGAGGGGACCGGGACCCGGATTACGGAGAGTTTACCGCGCGGACACACAGCCGGACCCGGGACCGGAATACACATTACAGCACGGTACCGTTAAACCTGCGCGCGCGCTCCCGTTTACCGAGAGTCTCGAGACTCTAACTTTACTCCTGCTGCGCGGAGTCGAGCTCAGCGGCACGCGCGCGCGCGTGTGTGTGTGTGTGTTTCAGTGTGGGGGGTCTATAGAGTGATGTATAATCAGAATGGTGTTATATATGGTGTAAATTTATAATCATGTTGATAGTCTATAGTGTGATGTATACTCAGTATGATGGTCTTTTGTGTGATGCATTATCAGTATGAGGTCTGTAGTGTGATATATAATCAGAATAGTTAAATGTATAACAAGTATGGGGTTTTATAGTGTGATGTATAATCAAGATGATAATCTATAGTGTGAGGTATCATCAGTATGATAGTCTATAGTGTGATGTATAATTATAGTGGTTTTTAGTGTGATGTAAAATTAGTCTGCGGTCTGTAGTGTTATGCATAGTCAGTTTGGGGTCTATAATGTGATGTATATTCATGATAGTCTATAGTGTGATGTATAATGAGTATGATGGTCTGTAGTGGGATATATAATCAAGGCAGTCTATAGTGTGATGTATAATCATTTTGATAATGTATAGTGTAATGTATAATATGTATGGTGGTCTTTAGTGTGATGTAAAATCAGTATGAGGACTGTAGTGTGATGGATATTCAGTATGGTGGTCTTTAGTTTCATGTATAATCAGTTTGAGGGTCTATAGTTTGATGTATATTCATAATGATAGTCTATAGTGTGATGTATGATCTGTACTGAGTTTTTTTTATTGTGATGTACAATCAGAATGGGGTGTATAATTTAATGCATAACCAGTATTGGGTGCATAATTAATATAGGGGTCTATAATGTGATGCATACACAGTATAGGGGTCTATAATATGATATATAATCTGAACACTGTAATATATAAGCATGGGTGTCTATAGTGTGATTTATAATAATGTATAGTGTAATGTGTAATCTGTATGATTTTCTTTAGTGTGATGTAAAATATGTATGGGGTCTATAATAAAATATATTATTAGAATAGTGTAATGTATAACAAGTATGATGTATGATTCTACAGTATGATGTATAATCAAGATCATAATGTATAGTGTATTGTATAATCTGCATATTGGTCTATAGTGTGATGTTTTAACATTTTGTATTGTACTCTATAGTGTGATGTATAATAAGTATGGTGGTCTTTAGTTTCATGTATAATCAGTTTGGGGGTCTATAGTGTGATGTATAATCTGTAAATGTGGTCTATAGTGTGATATATAATCAAGATGATAGTCTATAGTGTAATGTATAACCAAAATGATAGTGTATAATATGATGTATAATCTTTATTATAGTCTATAGTGTATTGTATAATCTGTATATTGGTCTATAGTGTGATGTTTTAACATTTTGTATTGTACTCTATAGTGTTATGGATAATCAGTATGGTGGTCTTTAGTTTCATGTATAATCAGTTTGGGGGTCTATAGTGTGATGTATAATCTGTAAATGTGGTCTATAGTGTGATATATAATCAATATGATAGTCTATAGTGTAATGTATAACCAAAATGATAGTCTATAATATGATGTATAATCTTTATTATAGTCTATAGTGTATTGTATATTCTGTATATTGGTCTATAGTGTGATGTTTTAACATTTTGTATTGTACTCTATAGTGTTATGGATAATCAGTATGGTGGTCTTTAGTTTCGTGTATAATCAGTTTGGGGGTCTATAGTGTGATGTATAATCTGTAAATGTGGTCTATAGTGTGATATATAATCAATATGATAGTCTATATTATGATGTATAATCAAGATGATAGTCTATAGTGTGATGTATAATCTTTATTATAGTCTATAGTGTGATGTATAAGCAGTATTTTAGTCTATAGTGTGATGTTTAAGCTGTATGATAGTCTATAGTTGAATGCATAATCTATATGGGCTCTATATTGATATATAGAATCAATACGATAGTCTAGTGGAATGTATAATCTGTATGGTGGTCTATAGTGTGATGTATAATCGGTATTATAGTCTATATTATGATTTATAGTCAATACAATAGACTATAGTATGATGTATAATCTGTATATAAGTTTATATTTCTGATCTTTCTAATTATACAGAAGTGAGATAATCTTAATAATAAACAGGTTTAACTATAGTAATGTGAATGTGTAAAGGATTTTGTAGATTAGATGTATTTTTTTTGTGTTATATCTGTAATAATGGATATATGTGGGGGGCAGAATATAAATATTTATACTGGTATTAAGAGCAGATTGTATATATTGTGAGAGGAAGGTCAGTGCGAGATTAAGCGCAGTGTAAATGTGAGTGATCTGATCTGTTATTCAGACTGAACTTCACTGCAGGACGTGGGGTTTTGGGTTTAATCCGGTTTCTGCTGGCGGACGGATTTAGGGCATTTTACTGTCTGACCATCTGTTATACAGTTATCCCACCAAAACACCACTTTAATTAGCTGGATAAATATATTACACACTGTTCACTACAGTGCACCGGACTGAACTGTTCAAGAGATAAATACTGACATTTATACATTTATTTAATATTTTAAACCAGATTATCCCTAGTGAAAAAAGTAGATTAAAATATACTATGAGCATTATTATACTATAGTGCACTAAAGTACTAAAGTGTTCTTGTAGCCACATTATTATTAATCAGTATATTTAAAGAGTGATAAAATACAACACCTTTTTTGTGCTTATTATACTTTAATTACAGTATAAAAATAGTACAAAAGTCTTACTTAAACTGTGCTTAAAGTGTACTTAACTGTACTAAAATTAAACTTTTTAAAATATACTTAAGTAACATTTAAACATTTAAACTACTTCATGTATGTAACCCCATATATATTTTAAACATGCTTACAGTAAAATTATAATAAATTTAATAATGAGTATTACAACTGTATCACTATTTATTATTATACACCAGGTATATTAGAAATGTACCAAGAATTAATGTGAAATATATGTGATCTATATTTACATTAGTAAAAGTACAATTATGCTTCTTGTTCCTGTCTTTACTAAGTAGCACACTTCTAGTATACTTCATTGGGTATAAATATATATTTTAATATACTGTACTACAATTTTTTGCGCGTTAAAAGTTTATGAATGTAGTAATTTAATTGAATTTCTAAAAAGTTTTATGATACATTATACTTTAAGTGCTTTAAGTACTTTTAACACACTTTGCTAAAAATGTACAAAAGTAAGAAGTGTACTGAATTACATTAAACTAAAAGTGTACTTCATAGTATACTATTATTTTTAAATGCACTATATTGTACTTTTTAAAAAGTATGATCAAAGTTTACTTTCAAACATTTGATAAAAGCATAATATTATAATGTACTTTTAATATATATTTTAAGTAAGTACATAAATCTCTATATATATTGCATATGTATATTTATTGCATACTTAGACATTTCTCAATGTTTTAAGTACAATTAAGTATATTTATTTTTTTTCGTAATTCTGCAGGGGGAGGGGCCTAAGTGAACAAAATTGTAATTCCTAAAAAATATATATATATATTTTAAAGTTAATCGAGTGCTGGATGTTAATCTACACAGATTTCTCTCCTGAAAACTCTTATTTATTTGGGTGAGTAAAGCGCTTCCATTTATTTACAGTAAGCTTAGATTTCCAGTATTTTAGCTTGGTTAGCAGCAGGGCCATTCGTAGTTAGTAGCGGTTAGCAGTGCTTAGCGCTAGTTAATGCTGCCCAATAGTGCTACACGGTAAGCCAGAGTAATATCAGCTAGTGGTTCATCTCACGTAGCTTGTTTTAACACAGTAAACTCAAAGACTAGAGTCCTCTGAATGGCGAAAGAGCTAGTGCTACGGTTAGCAGCTAATGCTAATACTGCTCCAGCCTTGGTGCTGGAGAAACTTTACTGAAACTGCTGTATATCTTGACTGGTAATATTCATATATAAGGCGCACTGACGATTTTTGGGTTTTCTAGAGAAGGTGGTACTGAAGGTATTTGAGTATTGTAGCTCTGCTATGTGTGTGTGTGTGTGTGTGTGTGTGTATTAGTGCAGTGTGTGTGTGTGTAAGATAAGCTCCATTGCAGGAGATGATCTGTGGATTTATCAGCATGAGCTCAGCCTCTAAAACTCACCTTCTGCTGCACAATTACTGCCTCTTCCCCCAGTGTGTGTGTGTGTGTGTGTGTGTGTGTTTTAGTATGTGTGTTTGTGTGTGTGTGTGTGTGTGTGTGTGTGATTTAAAGTAGCTTAAAAAATCTGTTTGTCGGTTTGTCGCTGACCTCATAATTTTACATAAGGATGTACGATATAAACAAAAACTATGATTTTCCGTAAATAAGGCTGTGTACCTACCGATAAAATAAACAGTTGCAGGAAAAAGTATGTGAACTCTTTGTGATTATACTTGTATTTCTGCATAAATTGGTGATTAAATGTGTTCTGATCTTCATCTACATCACAACAATAGACAAACACAGTCTGATCAAACTAAAACCACACAAATAATTATATATTTGTATGATTTTATTAAACACAACATGTTAACATTCACAGTGAAGGAGGTAAAAGTATGTGAACCCCTCGGCTAATGACTTTTCTAAGAGCTAATTGGAGGCAGGATGTGATGAGATGTGATTGGTTGTGTTGGTTAAATCTGTCCTGCCCTATAAAAACTCTCCCCAGTTTTGAGTTTTCTCTTCTTAAGAAGCTTGAATGCTTGATGTGAATCATGTCTCACACAAAAGATCAAGCTCTCAGAAGATCTACGTACAAGAACTGTTGATTTGCATGAAGCTGGAAAGAGTTACAAAAGTACCTCGAAAAGCTTTGATGTTCATGTGTCCACGGTAAGACAGACGCTCTACTAATGGAGAAAGTTCAGCACTGTTGCTGCTACTCTCCCTAGGTGTGGTAAAGTCCTGTAAAGGTGACTGTAAGAGCACAGCACATGCAGAATGATCAAAGAGAAACCGTTTAGTGAAGAGGAATGATCCAGAATTCCTCCTGACCGTTCTGCAGGTCTGATATGCAGCTACAGGAAACCCTTGGTTGAGGTTTTTGCTGCTAAAGGAGGATCAACCAGTTATTAAATACAAAGATTCACATACTTTTCCCTCACTGTGAATTTTAACATGTTGTGTTCAATGAAATCATGCAAATATATATATATATTTTTAAATGAGCCTTTATACTGCACTGCATGTGCTCTGATTGAAGTATAAATGAGTTCAGGTTAGGTTTAATGTTCCAAAACTAATTTGTGATCTTGTGGACTTTTAAGTGCACAAATCAAAGTTTTAACGTAGTTAATTCACATTAAACAATCCAACTGGTCAAACTAAAACAATCAACTACAAATCTTTTATTTTAGTTTAGAACTGAGCAGTGTGGTTCTCTGAGCTTCTTTCTATCTGTCTGTCTTCCCTCATTCCTCACCCTGTATTTACTCTAATCTCACGCCCCCTGATAAGAGTCTGATCCTAATCTCACGCTATGTTCTCCACACGGCATGCTGCCACACATCAAAATACCAAACCAAAAACACGTCCGCCCTCAAAACCATCTCAAACCAAGCAAATCAACACCTGCCAACCCCTCTCTAAAACCAACACAGTAAATCCCCTAAAACCAGCACTGTAACCCCTAAAACAAGCACTGTAACCCCTGAAATTAACCCTGTCAGACCAACCAAACCAACACCTGCCAACCCCTCGCTAAAACCAACACCGTAAATCCCCTAAAACCAACACAGTAAATCCCCTAAAACCAGCACTATAACCATTAAACCCAGCACTGTACCCCTCAAATTAACCCTGTCAGACCAACCAAATCAACACCTGCCAACCCCTTGCTAAAACCAGCACCGTAAATCCCCTAAAACCACCACTGTAACCCCTGAAATTAACCATGTCAGACCTCTCAAACCATCACTTTCAACCCCTCCCTAAGACCAACACCGTAAATCCACTAAAACCAGCACTGTAACCCCTGCAATTAACCCTGTCAGACCAAGCAAATCAACACCTGCCAACCCCTCGCTAAAACCAACACTGTATTTACCTTAAAACCAGCACTGTAACCCCCAAAAATAACCCTGTCAGACCTACCAAACCAACACATGCCAACCCCTCGCTAAAACCAACAACATAAATCCCCTAAAACCAGCACTGTAACCCCTAAAATTAACCTTGTCAGACCAACCAAATCAACGCTGCCAACCCCTCACTAAAACTAAACCAGCACTGTAAATCACCTAAAACCAGCACTGTAACCCCTAAAATGAACTCTGTCAAACCAACCAAATCAACCTTACCCACCCCATCCTCCAGCTCCCTGACTCTCGAGAGGGGCTGATAGGACACCACCCCCCATCAATCTGAATTCAACGCCAATCAATCAATCAATTAGCTAGGGGCTAATTTCCAGGAGTGCTAGCCAGGGTTAGAAGCAGACTACAGTCCGATAATGCTCACCTCTGAACGGCGAAAGAGCTAGTGCTTAGCTCGGTTAGCGGCTAATGCTAATACTGCTAGAGAACTTTACTGAAACTGCGTCAGAAAGATGCAGAGCTTTCAGACCTCAAATAATGCAAAGAAAACAAGTTCATTTTCATAAAGTTTCATAGAGTCATAGAGTTCAGAAATAATCAATATTTGGTGGAATAATCCTGGTTGGTTTTTAATCACAGTTTTTTTTTTTTCATGCATCTTGGCATCATGTTCTCCTCCACCAGTCTTACACACTGCTTTTGGATAACTTTATGCTGCTTTACTCCTGGTGTAAAAATTCAAGCAGTTCAGTTTGGTGGTTTGATGGTTTGTGATCATCCATCTTCCTCTTGATTATATTCCAGAGGTTTTCAATTTGGTAAAATCAAAGAAACTCATCATTTTAAAGTGATCTCTTATTTTTTTCCAGAGCTGTATATCTTTAAAGCTCTTAAGTATACTTTGTTTTTACAAGGGAACACAAGTCTAATTCAAATGACAAAAAGTCCACATCCATTAAAGGCTTCAACCCAACATTTTCCCCAAAAGAACCACCAATAGAAACAGGAATAAAATAAGATTTCAATCAATTAGATAGAAATACAGTGAGGTCAGTAAATTAGAGGAAAGCAGTGTTTACTCCAAAAATGCTTATTAGTGTAAAACAGTGATTTACAGCCATAAGCTGATCCTGGAGGAGATCAGCAAGAGGCTAATTACCTGAACGAGAGAAAGAGAGAGAGAGAGAGAGAGAGAGAGAGAGAGAGAGAGAGATTAATCTGAGATTACAGAGAAAGAGATTCTAAAGGTTATTTATTTCTTTTAACAGTTCAGTTTTATTCCTGTTTAGAGGAAGGATATGACCAGACTCTACTGGGTGTAAATGACTTTTTTTAGTGTTTCCTTCACCCTTTTCTCCCTCAGGTTGGGTGTTTTTGACAACTAAAAATAATTGAACGTACTCTAGGATTAGGACTAGGATTAGAATTAGGATTAGTCCTGATCCTGGACTACAAATCGTTCTGAATCACTAGACTAGACCCAGCTCTAAACTCTGAAGCGACCTGTGGAGTTTTAATCCAGTAAGAAGCTCCTTCAGATGCCAGTGTTTTAAACTGATCAGTAGGTACCAGTAGGTTCATACTGTCCCTAAAATAGGATAGTACCTAAAAGGGCTTTTTCACAAAAATCAAAGTTTCTCTTTTAATTCCAACTTTTTAATTTGAAGGTCAAAACATGAGTAAAATTTGCTATTTTGTCCTTGCTTACTGTACAATTGCTTTAATGTATCGTATTTTTTGGATTATAAGTCGCATTTTAGGAAACAATAGTAAGGAACAGGGGTGTTACCAAGTTTTCCTTCTAATTCAGCAGATCTCTCAGTAATTCTTAAAAAAGTGAATCGAGTGCTGGATGTTGATCTACACAGATTTCTCTCCTGAAAACTGTTTTTTTGGGTGAGTGAATCGCTTTCGTTTATTTACAGTAAGCTTCGATTTCCAGATTTCCACTAAGGCTTGGTGCAGCAGCATTAGCATTAGCGACTACGCTGAGGAACCCTGAGTGTTCTGGTAAACCAGAGGCCAATATTAGCTAGCGGTTCATTTCACGTAGCTTATTTTAACACGATAAACACACAGACTGCAGTCTGATATACTCACCTCTGAACAGTGAAAGAGCTAGCGCTTAGCACTGTGGTTAGCGGCTAATGCTAATACTGCTCCAGTCTTGGTGCTGGAGAACTGAACTGAATCTCCTGTATAACTCTGTACTTCAGTGGAGTGTCTTTACTGCTTCTTAATACCTGACTGATAGAATTCATACATAAGGAGCACCGGATTATAAGAAGCTCTGATGATGATTTTGGGAAAATTAAAGGATTTTAAGTGCAAACATATAAGAATTTGGGAGAAATGTTGTCTGTAGTTTATAGAATAAAACAACAATGTTCATTTTACTCAAACATAAACCTATAAATAACAAAATCAGAGAAACTGATTCAGAAACTGAAGTGAACTCTTTATATTTTTTTATAAAGCTGTATATTACGATAAATATCAAAATTAAATTATCGTCTAGCCTCAGTTTTAGGCTTTAATTATGTGAATAAGGTTAATTAAATAAATTATATAGGAGAGATTAAAGGCTTTTCTCATTAAAACTGAACAGATGCTCAGATCTGACCACAGCTCTGTCCAGCTGCAGCACCGCCTCTATATATAACTCTATTTAACTTTATACACACACACTATTATACACACACACACAGTAACACACACACACACACAGTGAGGCGTGTTTTGTACTGCAGTACTGTGGGAAAGTGGAAAAGTAAACAGACACTTCATAGCAGTGTCAAATGTCATTGTAGATATGTGTGTGTGTATAGTGTGTGTTTATTTGTGTGTGTGTGTGTGTGTGTGTGTATTAGTTGTGGAGTCGGGGGAGTTGTGTCTAGAGGAAACTGTTGTCATTCCAGTCGTTCCGATCTGATCTGCACTTTTTCACTCCGTCCAAACACTCTTCACTCTTTCAGCCCTGAATCTGATTCTATAATCTAATATAATCCAGCCCAAATCTGATTTTACTTTTATCTAGATTGTATCCATATTCATTTTTGATAGTCTGAGCAGCCAGAAACCACATAAAATCGCATTTTGGAGCCACATTTAAAAGAGGTTTTAGTGTGATTATTTGCCGATTTATTTATTTATTTTTTATCTCATTTTCTCCCCAGTCACCCAACCCACTCATTAATACTCCCCCCTATCACTAGTGATGCTCCAACACACCAGGAGGGTGAAGACCAGCACACGCCTCCTCCGATACATGTGAAGTCAGACTCCGCCTCTTTTTAAACTTTTTGCCGAGTAGCATCACAGCGCTAACACTCGGACTCGGTTCTGATACATCAGCTCACAGATGCAGCCTTGTGTTTGATCCACATCACCCTAGGAGTGATGAGGGGAAAGAGAGGGGGCCATCTACTGTACTGTACCCACCCAGAGAGAGCAAGACCAACTGTGCTCTCGGGACTCCGGCAGATGATGGCAAGCTGCATGACTGGGATTCGAACTAGGAATCTCTCGATCATACTGACATCACTTTAGTCTACTGGACCTATCGGAGCCCATTAAGGTCCTTATTTTGTTGTTAAGTTCACAACCGTCATTAACATCCAGCGCTCGTTTAAATATAAAAGAAAGTATTGTTTTATTAGTTTTGTTTACTTAATTTAGCTTTACTTAACTTAATCTGGTATTAATAATAATCCGGTGCGCTTTATAGTCCGAAAAATACAGTATTTATTGATTTACTTGTGTGTCGCATATATATGTTGGATTAGTTTAAGCTTCTGAAGGGCGAATTTTAGACCCAATTTGGGCTGGATATTTTTGTTGGACCTGGCAACCCTGGTCATTTTTGTTCCTGAACTCTGTTTTGTCCTCAAGCTCAATTTAGCAGAACCTGGCAACTCTGTGCACAAGAGCCAAATTACAGGACATATAAATTCAAAATACATTCCTACATTGTTTTATTGTATTTTCTGCAGCACAGAGTAAAGAAACGGTGTAATCAGAAATATATTAAAGGACAGACGACAGAATAAACAGGTTTTTTCCTTCACTGTTTCCTTGGATGTGGATTTCTATGAAGCTGCTTAGTGATGATAATAGTTGTAGAGCTGGAAGATACGATAAAATATTATCAAAACATTACCTATTCACCATACACAAAATTCATCACAATGATTTTACAGATATATTTAATGCACAGTTCAGTGATTTTCATTAAATTTTTGCTGCATATCAGTCAGATTCTGCTTAAAAAAAGCAAATAATTAGATGTCAAGCTTCCTTTCGGTACATTTAAAAAAAGAAATGGATTTTTAATTGTTTTCTCTTTTTCAAATCTAAACTTTACAAAAATATTAAAACAGTAAACACATGGTTGTGTTTAGGTTGCAGTGTTTTCATTTCTTCAAATATAGCGCTACACCCACAATACACATTTTTTAAATCTCATCTGGTGCTTTGTTTTTATTTTCCAGCAGGACTTGGCACGCTGCCCACGCTGCTAAAAGTATATAATTGGTCTTATATAATATTTACATTTTCTGATACACGGATTTTTGTTTTTTTTATTGGCTGTAAGTTTCATAATCATCAACAATAAAATAAATAAGAGTTTAAAATAGATCACTCTGTGAGTGTGTTTAATACATCTATATAATATATGACTTGATATAATGATATTAATTTTTTTTGAGATGCACTAGTATTAGTGTAATATTTTTTTTACTGAATAAATAAATGAGCAAATCTACCTTTAGGACTTTAAGAACATTTTAAATGGTTTACAAACTATCAGGCAGCACTGTTTGCATTTGCAGGCCAATTTCAGAATTGGTTCCATTTAGGCCTGTAACAATAATTACATTATCGATTTATCGCACAATAAATGGACATGACCTTAATAATATTTTATATCGTGATATCGCTTATTGTGTTTATTTATGTGTTTGTTCACATATATGACAATGAAGAGAATTTTAGAAATTTTAGAAAATATTTATTTTCTAAACTATGAATAAAATTAGTTTTCTTTAAAAGGGTATAATTTATTTTGGTACCACTTTAAAATAAGACTACCTTCATAAAGGGTTTATAAATGGTTTACAATAAGTTTATTAATGGTTACTAATTAGGTTGTAAATGCTTTATAGTCAGTTATAACACGTATGTAGAAAGGGCAACAATGATCTTTTGTTTGCCAAATAGTGAACCCACAGCCGTCTATACTGTTGCCCTTTATACGTATGTGTTATAACTGATTATTGATTATTTTTAAGGCATTTACAACCTAATTAGTAACCATTAATAAACTAAATGTAAACCATTTATGAACCCTTTATAAAGGTAGTCTTATTTTAAGGTGGTACCTTTATTTTTTATGATATTCTATTATAATTATATCAGTGACATTAAATGGTCTTAAAATTACAATACTATTGATTATCGCAATAATTTCTGGGGCAATATATCACCCACCCTAGTTTCAGTGATGTAAATTTTTATTGACAGTTAAAGTAATATATTTGTTCATTTTTCTGTGTGTAAATATATTTTAAATGTGTTTCTCACAGGCGTAGGTTCTTCAGTATGCCTCGCTGACCCTCCTCCAGTTTAATGATGAATCAGGAATGACCTCTCGCCTCTTCAGTTATGGAGCTGCTGATTACAGCCGGCCTGCTGTCCATCACTGCTGTAGCCACGCCCTTTCCCAAAGACCTGCAGCCAATCAGCACAGCCGGACCTGAAGGTTCGTAGAAATCGCATACCTTGTGATTCTGTTTAGATACTCTGTTTTTATTGATCCACACATGCAGGAGTAGTGTAGTTAATAATGCGTGTAGAGAGTTGTAGAGGTTCTTAATGTTCCTGCTGGAGCAGTATTAGCATTAGCCGCTAACCACAGCCACTAGCTTATATCACCCTGGCTTACCGGAACACTCAGGATTCCTCACTGTAGCTCTGTCGGCAGCATTAGCCGCTAACCGAGGCTAGCGCTAGTGGAAATCTGGAAATCTAAGCTTACTGTAAATAAACAGAAGCTCTTTTCTCACCCAAATAAACAGTTTTCAGGAGAGAAATCTGTGTAGATTAATATCCAGCACTCAATTGACTTTAAAATAAAATGTTTTTTTAAGAAATTACAGTTTTGTTTACTTGGCTTAGCTTAGTTAGTTTAGCTTAGTTTTAATTACCCAGGGGTGAGATCTGAGACCTGCTGAATTAGAAGGAAAACATGGCAACGCCCCTGTTTCTTACTAGTGTCACATTAAATAGCGTTAGATTTGACTTTGTTGCCTCCTCACATGAATTCGTTGGTCGTCTTCACCAAGACAAAAGCAGGACTCATCACTGAAGATGATCCACTGTCATTATGAGTCACTACGTAACAGTCTGGCACGACTACCCACCAAGTTTCATGCAACTGTTTTTTTGACGTTGAGTAAATATGTAAATATTTAACTATTCATTAAACAGTGTGCATTACAAAGATACTGTATATTTCTCACTATAAAGCGCACCGGATTATAAGGCCCATTATATGTGACACTAGTAAGGAACAGGGGTGTCGCCATGTTTCCCTTCTAATTCAGCAGATCTCACCATAGGGTGGTGGTGGTGAGGGAGGTAACTAACTAAAGCAAGGCTAAGCTAAACTAAGACAACAAAACTGTAATTCTTAAAAAAACATTTTCTTTTAAAGTTAAACAAGCACTGGATGTTAATCTACACAGATTTCTCTCCTAAAAACTGTTTATTTGGGTTAGAAAAGCACTTCCGTTTATTTACAGGAAGCTTAGATTCTCAAATTTCCCCAGCACTAAGGCTGGAGCATTAGCTTTAGCAGCTAACCGCTATCAGTTAGCAGCTAATGCTGCCGGACAGAGCTACATTGGGGAACCCTGAGTGTTCCTGTAAGTCAGAGTGATATTAGCTAGTGGTTTGTCACGCATAGCTTATTTTAACAGGGTAAACAACCAGACTGCAGTCTGGTATACTCACCTCGGAATGGCTAAAGAGCTAGCGCTTAGCATGGTTAGCAGCTAATGCTAATACTGCTCCAGTCTTAGTGCTGGAGAACTAAACTGAAACTCCTGTATAACTCTGTACTTCAGTGGAGTGTCTTTACTGCTCCTTAATACCTGACTGATAGAATTCATACATAAGGAGCACCGGATTATAAGGAGCTCTGATGATTTTTGGGAAAATTACAGTATTTTAGGTGTGAAAAATACGCTATATAAAAATGTTTTTTAAAGATATTGATGTATTTTAAAAGCAGTACAGTGTAAAAGGTGTAAATATGTGTTTCATGTAATGTAATAATGTATAATAACTCTTCTCCTGATCTGCAGATTCGCGGTTGTTTCCCAGTTTTCAGGGTTTGGTGTCGGATAACGATACGCAGCGTTTGGGACTGGACTACCAGCGCATGATCCGAATCAACCGCATGCTCTACATCGCAGCCAGGTCAGCCAATCACATCGCTGCATCAGTTACTATAGTAACAAATCTCATAATAATAATAATTTTAGCTATGTTTTCATCTGTGGAATTTACAATGTGGATTTTCTGCAATAAAAACACTTTATATAACAGAATTCAAATAAAATAAAAATAAAAACCTGTTTAACTTTTAGTTTATGGATGAAGGAAGTGAAGTTTTTCCATCTATAATCTTCTTTGGGCATATTTGACTATATTTTGCCAACTTTGTCACAAGATTCTGATTCTTTGGTTCAGTGACTAGGCAATCTATTAGTCGTGCACCGTGCAGCTTGATTAAGTGCGTGTCAGATTGTCTTTGCTATCGTGATGACGGGAAAAGTAGACCTTGTGCGGCTCGAAACTTAACATAAAAGTCATGTACTAATTCTCTTAATTAATTATGGGTGTGTTTTAGGGGTGTCACGATCTCGATATTTTATCGAAATCGAATCGAAATGAGGTCACGATCTCGAGTATCGAAGTCAAAAAGAGGATCGACGATCCCTCCCGCGCGCGCTACGCAAATAGCGCAGCGCGCTACGCAAATGGCGCGGCACCAACACAGCGCATCCTATTCATTTAAATAGAGATAGCCACTGCATGAGCGCAGTCGGCGGGAGTGTGATCACTGTTTTTATCTGTCCAACGGGGGAGGGAGGCGGGGGATGGGCGCGCAGGTTTTGTATCTGTATCTAACGGAGGGGTGGGTGCGCGCAGGTGAGAGCGTGTGAACTCGCTGAAATGCGTGTGTCAGTGTGACTTGAGAACACTGACTATAGATCACAGTGAGGTGGATTAAAAATCTAAAACTTATAATTGACTACACCTGTTGCTTTCCATTGAATTAAAAAAACATCTTTCTCTCAGATAAAGTAAACACAAGCGTGTTTCTGACTAAAATAAAAGCTTTTCAGGAGAGATATAAGTTATGTGTAAATATTTATAAGACAATACCCACATCACTTATCTAACCAGCCTGTACTGATTTCTGCCCCCCAATAATGCTTTCAATAACCTCTTGTAACCCCTGGGAGCCAGGGGTTACACTCTAATAGCCTTTAATAGTCTTCAGTAGCCTTTAAAAGACTTACCTGGCGGCCGTGGTGTGTCCACTAAACTCCGTAGTTATAAACATCCTGAGGTTAGCAGCGCGCTAACTGACCTGTTTATAATGTAATCCGAGCAGTGCCTCCGTGTCGGCTGTTCTAACCTGCTGCTGTTAGCTGCTTGGGCTGAAAGATGAACTGTAGTAAGCTGTATTATCCGGTTAGTGGGGTTAAAACCTTTATTTGTTTACAGAAACAGTAAAAACGGACTGGCTGAGCTCTGTAGCCCGTGGCTGGGCTGTACTGAAGTAGTGACTGAGTGAAGAGAGCGGGGCTTGTGCTGCTGCTGCTAGTGGTTGGATGAAGAACTGCAGCTTCATGTATCCACACACAGCTCTGATAAACTGCTTGTTTTAATAGTGCACACTGTTGCTACCAAAAAAAGTCACTAGATGGCATTACCATATATATCTTAATAAATAATAATAATAATATTTATAATATTTATAATAATAATAATAATAATAAATATATTATTTAAATTTTATGAGGCATAAAATAATAACAAGAAAAAAAAACAAGAAAATCGAGAATCGAATCGAATCGTGACCCTCAAATCGAAAATGAAATCGAATCGAGGATTTAGAGAATCGTGACACCCCTAGTGTGTTTATTAGGTTTATTTTGGGCGTAACGTTAAATAATAAACCAATCAGAGTGTCTCCTTCTCATCATTCTCTTTAAGAGTAGAATCAGGTGAGCTCTGTCTTTGGTGGATTGCTATTGTAACGGTGCAGCTACCTGGACGTGTTCAACAAACTCTTCTCAGCAGAGGAAACTGTCCTCCACCAGTCTTACACGCTGCTTTTAGATAACTTTATGCTGCTTTACTCCTGGTGTAAAAATTCAAGCAGTTCAGTTTGGTGGTTTGATGGTTTGTGATCATCCATCTTCCTCTTGATTATATTCCAGAGGATTTTAATTTGGTAAAATCAAAGAAACTCATCATTTTTAAGTGAAATCTTATTTTTCTCCAGAGCTGTATATCTTTATATAAATTAATTAACAAGTTTTAAGTGTTTGTAAGTGTTTTCATCTTGGTTTTGTTAAAATACCAAGTGAATTGTAATATAAACTGTCTTTATTTCTCTCTGTCTCTCTCTCTGTCTCTCTGTCTCTCTCTGTCTCTCTCTCTGTCTCTCTCTCTGTCTCTCTCTCTCTCTCTGTCTCTCTCTCTCTGTCTCTCTCTGTCTCTCTCTCTGTGTCTCTCTCTCTCTCTCTCTGTCTCTCTCTCTCTGTCTCTCTCTGTCTCTCTCTCTGTGTCTCTCTCTCTCTCTCTCTGTCTCTCTCTCTGTCTCTCTCTCTCTCTCTGTCTCTCTGTCTTTGTCTCTCTCTGTCTCTCTGTCTCTCTCTCTCTCTGTCTCTCTCTCTGTCTCTCTGTCTTTGTCTCTCTCTGTCTCTTTGTCGTTGTCTCTCTCTGTCTCTCTCTCTCTGTCTCTCTGTCTCTCTCTCTGTCTCTCTCTGTCTCTCTCTCTCTCTCTCTGTCTCTCTGTCTCTCTCTCTCTCTCTCTCTGTCTCTCTCTCTCTCTCTGTCTCTCTGTCTCTCTCTCTCTCTCTCTCTCTGTCTCTCTCTCTCTCTCTGTCTCTCTCTGTCTCTCTCTCTCTCTCTCTCTCTCTGTCTCTCTGTCTCTCTCTCTCTCTCTCTCTCTCTCTCTCTCTCTCTCTGTCTCTCTGTCTCTCTCTCTCTCTCTCTGTCTCTCTCTCTCTCTCTGTCTCTCTCTGTCTCTCTGTCTCTCTCTGTCTCTCTCTGTCTCTCTCTCTGTCTCTCTCTGTCTCTCTGTCTCTCTCTGTCTCTCTCTGTCTCTCTCTCTGTCTCTCTCTCTCTCTCTGTCTCTCTCTCTGTCTCTCTCTCTGTCTCTCTCTCTCTCTCTGTCTCTCTCTCTGTCTCTCTCTCTCTCTGTCTCTCTCTCTGTCTCTCTCTGTCTCTCTCTCTCTCTCTCTCTCTCAGGGATCATGTATTTGCTGTTAACCTCTCGGCTTCAGTAAACCAGGTCATCCCTCAGCAGGTATAACACACACACACACACACACCTGAAAACACACACTAAGAGTTTCATAGACTGATTAGCAGGATGTCTGTTAGCCGCTGCAGTGCAGATCTGTTGAACAGTCGTCTAGTTTAAGAAATAAAAACAGTAGTAAAGAGATTAATCAAATTCTACAGCTGCTCAAACTGTAGAAGTGCAATAAAAATACTCCACTAAATCGATTTCTCATTAATCTGACCCCTGACCCTTACTATTATTATACTATTAATCAGAGGTGAGGAGTAATGAAGTACAGATACTGTATTAAATTACTGGAGTATTAATATTAATGATCTATACTGTTTCCTCTGTGCAGAGACTGATCTGGAGATCTAAGGATGTGGGGAAATGCACCGTCAGGGGTAAAAACACCGTGAGTACAAATACCCTCCACCTTACCACCCCCTCACAATACTGCTGATTATATACAGACAGACAGACAGACAAAGACTGGCAGACATAGACAGACAGACATCGATAAACAGTGAAAGACAGACAGACAGATAAGACAGTCAAAGAAAGACAGACAGTCAAAGACAGACGTAGATAGACAATCAAAGACAGACAGTCAAAGACAGACAGACAGTTAAAGGCAGATGTAGACAGACAGTCAAAGAAAGACAGATAGTCAAAGACAGACGTAGATAGACAGTCAAAGACAGACAGTCAAAGACAGACAGAAAGTTAAAGGCAGATGTAGACAGACAGGCAAAGACAGACAGACATAGACAGACAGTCAAAGACAGACAGACAGTCAAAGACAGACAGACATAGACAGTCAGTCAAAGACAGACGTAGATAGACAGTCAAAGACAGACAGACAGTCAAAGACAGACAGACATGGACAGTCAAAAACAGACAGACATAGATAGACAGTCAAAGAGAGACAGACAGATAAGACAGTCAAAGACAGACAGACAGTTAAAAGCATACGTAAACAGACAGTCAAAGACAGACAGACAGTTAAAGGCAGATATAAACAGACAGTCAAAGACAGACAGACATGGACAGTCAAAGAGAGACAGACAGATAAGACAGTCAAAGACAGACAGACATAGATAGACAATCAAAGACAGACAGGCGTAGATAGACAGTCAAAGACAGACAGGCAGTCAAAGACAGACAGACAGACAGATAAGACAGACAGATACAGACAGCAACAGCACAGAATGATATACACTCAGATAAATAGAATCGATAGATAAATATATAAACTCATCTATATCGGTGCAAACAGCCAATACATAATACATACATAACAGAGCGAAAGAGCAGAATGTAAATTTAATTGATTATAAATATTTTAAGTTGTTTCAGGACCTTTTTTGGAGTTTTTTTCAGTTTAAAACTGTGGAGGAAACTCTTACGATGCTTCAAAAAACACAACTTCTAAAACTCAAATATTCCTCAAACCACATTAAAGAATTCCTACATAGTTTCAAATGAAAGAATTCCTAAAATGCTTATAGTATAAAAAAAAAACACTATCATATAGATAGATAGATAGATAGATAGATAGTGGTGGGGTTTAAGCACAACACTAAACAAACCACTTCTGACACCAATCTTTACATGTGAGGTATACTTATATATGAATGAATTATACATTATTTACAGTGCCCTCCATAATTATTGGCACCCCTGGTTAAGATGTGTTCTTTAGCTTCTCATAAATTGAGTTTTGTTCAAAATAATATAGGACCACGATGGAAAAAAAAGAGTAAAATACAACCTTTAACTCAAGTGAATTTATTCAGTAATCTATAACACATCTTAACCAGGGGTGCCAATAATTATGGAGGGCACTGTATATACATATATAATTTATATATATATTCTTCAGTCTAGGCTTTATTACACAGCCTGTATCTCTGTCTCTGTGTGATATAGTGGTGTATAGTGAACAGTGTGTGTTTCTGGATGTGTTACAGGATGAATGTTACAACTACATTAAAGTTTTGGTTCAGAGAAACGACGAGACTCTCTTCACCTGCGGGACAAACGCTTTCAACCCCACCTGCAGAAACTACAGGGTAAAAGAACCCCAACTTTTTATTTTATTTTATATTATTATGAGGGAATGAGTTACAGAGATGGGGGAATAAAGTGTTTACAGGTCATTACACAGAATCTGTGCCATTTCTGAGTTTGATCACTACTTGCTTTGAATAGTGAAATATATGTTTTATTAGATCATTAGAGCTGAAGAAAAGATAAAAAAAATAGTTACAACAAGAAAATGGCTCCCATTTGGTGGAATGACCCTTTAAATCTCTTGATTTCAGATGAAACAGTGAGTGAAGATGTGTCCCAATAGTTTTGGCCACAAAGGATCTGATGCATTTTTGAATGCTTGCTGCCCTCTAGTGACCAAAAAAAGAGGAAAACATCAATTTACACTTTAAATCAGAGCTAGGTTTCCTGTTACACTTTGGAACAGGTAATATTCTATAAAATAATAATAATACTGCCCAGTGAATAAAAGTAGATTAAAATATACTAAGCATTATTATGCTATAGTGCACTAAAGTGTTCTTGTATATTTCAAAAATGCTAAAATGGAATAAGTTTTATTGTACTTATTAAAATTTAATTATAAAATAAAAATAGTACAAAAGTCTTAATTAAATTATGCATGTACCCCATATTTTAAATATACTGACAGTAAACTTATAATACATTTAATAATGAGTATTACAACTGTAACAAGCATAATGTCACTGTACCTTTATATGTATGTTTTTTCACCAGGTTAATAATAATAATAGTAATAATAATAGTAATAATAATAATAATAATAATAATAATAAGTTCTTCACAATGAAATTAAATAAAACTGATAAATGTAAAACAATAAGTTTACAATAAGTAAAGGTTTAATATAAAAGTATTTAATAAATAAAAATAATTTTAGAACAAAATAAACATAGAAATAAAAATAAGAACAACAAAATGAAAACAGAAAGCTGCACTCTTTTTGTGCTTCATTTTGGGATGCTCTATTTCATTAAAGCAGCGGAACATATTTCGTCAGACAGTCTGAGAATTTTAGTGTGTTTTTGAACTCCAGCACTATTTAGTTGCAGTTAAAACAGTCTTGTTTGGTTTGTACTTTTAGTGTGATTCGTTTGAGCAGGTGTGAAAACACTAATCACACTTAGTTCCGGTCCTAATAGAACTCTGGAGCGGTTCTCTTGTGGTGTGAACGTAATCCGGTCTCAATTCGGCCCAGTTATTAAATATACTCCTGTTTTAATTTGAGCTGAACTGCTGTTTAGATGCAGTTTAATCTGATATATATTAGCCAGATGACGATAATTACTTAACACAGCTATGAATAAACACTGTCTCTGCTGCTCCACGCTGTTTACACACTGAGAGCACAGTCTGTGCTGTGTTCACTGCTCACATCTGCGCTGCACGTCTCATTAAAAACACTGTGTTTAAAACAGCAGCAGCACATTTTCAGTGTTCTGTTTTCTCACTATACTCACTTTAATCTTGCTCTCACATCAGACAGCTCTGACCAATCAGAGGAGACTTCAATGTGCTCAAAGTGTGGCTTATTGGTGCACATTTTTTTGGTGAGTTTAGGTTTTTATACCTGTGTGAAAATAAACCAAACAGAGGGAGAAACTGAAGCTCCAAATAAACAAACTCATCAACTCAATCCGGACCATAGACACTTTTACAAACTCCAGGTTTTGGGCAGATCAGTGAAAAATCGTATATAATATAAGAAATCTGTTTTAGTGAAATGATCAGATTCAGATTAATGTATTAATTACTGTCTCTTTTCCGTTATAAGGTTTAATTTATCTCAATTTAAAGACTATTGATTGATTTATTGATCTGTTTGGGTGTTTATTGGTTTGTGTGTATCAGCTGTCGTCTCTGGAGCAGGTGGGGGCGGAGCTTGTGGGACAGGCTCGCTGTCCGTTTGAGTCGCACCAGGCCAACGTGGGAATATTCGCAAGTAATGAAGCAAATTCATATTTTATATTAGTATATAAAAAAGAGGACAATACAGAAGGATCACAGTGCTGTGGAACTTTATATAACATCGATCCACCACCTAAAATGATTTGGGAGGGGCACTGGGTGATGTATGGGTTTAGGGGCGGGCAGAAGGGAGAGCTGATTGGCTGAGCACTTCATCTCTAACCAGGAGAACAGAGGAGAGCAGTATAAATCCAAATTAAGAAATACAGCAGTGAGTATCTGCAGCACTCTATAACATAGTGCTATGTTTTCTTAATGCTATTTATTATTGTATATAAAGTGATTGTGTAATATAGCAATATAGCACAGTTACAAATCAAACTGTGATGTGTGAACTGTGTTGCACAGGATAGAAGAGTAATATAATGAATATAATGGGATTATAACTATCAGTGTGCACACATGAGCTCCTCTAAAAAATAAAAACTCCGCCCAGGGTTCAAGTCACATAATAAAACGTTTTTTTATTTTTTTGTGAGAAATTAGGAAACATTAGGAAACACACATGTACTTTAAATTTGATACGGCTAGAAACTGCGTAATATAAATAAATCAGATATTCTAACTCATATCCCCTAGAAATTAAAGCTTTTTTTGATTATTTTTCTATATGTGTGTGTGTTTCAGGTGGTCATTTCTACTCGGCTACGATGTCTGATTTCCAGGCGAGTGATGCTGTGATTTACAGGAGTTTAGGAGGAGAGGGGAGTCCAGTGTTACGCTCCGTTAAATACGACTCTAAATGGCTCAGAGGTAATCTAACACACATATACACTTATACACACACACAATATATATATATAATATCAGTGGCGATTGCTCTAAGACTGCAAGGGAAGTTCAGCTTCCCCTAAAATGTAAAAAAATAAGTGATTAAATATATACTGTTGTGTGTACATGTCCCTGATTAAATATGCGCTACAGCGCGCTGAACTTAGTTCAGAATCAGCTTCTTATCACTGGTAACGCCGCGGCTTTCCTCTCACTCATTCCCGCAGCTTCACAGCGCTGCTTTAAACAGTGCACAGACTTCAATAGCGGAGCAAAGCGCGCGGCCAAACCAGACGAGTCATTGGATAAACGCTGGGCTTTGTCCCGCCCATCGGACGCTCAGCGTCTCTGGGGGTCTATGGAGCAGTGGGCTGGCCTCGGCCGGCCCGGACGCTCAGCTTCTGCGTGATGATTGGATGATCTGTCTGAGGCGGAGAGTCCCTTTTTGATTGACAGTGAAATGAGCGAATCAGCGATTTTTCAGTTGAAAAATTCGTGATGGGAGCATTTTCACTCTGTTCTGAGTTCGGAGACTTTCCTAATCCTTATAGCGGCATTTTCTTTATTAAAAACTACTAGCGACAAATCCAGCTTCTATTTCTGGTGCTTTTCTGGTTAATTTGGTGTAAAAGGTGGGAAAAGTAACAGGTATTTTCAGCTGTTCTGGTTTGATAAAGTGAGCTGGCTGACTGGAAGTGCTGTAACTAATAAAATGTACTGATGGCCATTCCTCTTAATGAAACTATCTCAGGACATAAATGAACAGGGGCCAGTAGTAAGTATTGTGTTAAAAACATCTCAGGGAGAGTAGAATTTTTGTATAAATAAAACTACAGATGTTAAGATGTAGGCCGAAATTGAGCTTCCCAGCATCCGCCACTGATATATATATATGTATATAAATATATATTTTTTGCAAAATTCAGAATTTAACTAAAGTATTTATCTAAGTAATGTAAATTTAAATTGGAATTGAATTTATTGCAGTTCAGAGAAATGCATTCTTATTTTATATGTATTTGTTTTTATTTAGGAACTGACAGCAGGAAGTTACGAGAAATAGAAAAGTGCATGTTTCATCACATCTACAATTAAAAACTACTACATTAGAACAGAAAATAAAGTAATAAATTTACACAGTGATGATATTACATAATTTACTGTGTATCCAGTATTGGGCAGATATAATCATGTGAAAGTCACTGTTCTCTGCATGGGAAATCAGAATCTGCCATTACTAAAGCATTTTGTCTGCATATAAAAGTAAAGCTACATGTTGTGTTTCATTAAAATTTATTTAAATAGTGTGATATAATATTTTTTATCATATTGGTCGGGTCTAGTGTCAATGATTACAGTAAGAGCCTGATAATTTTAGTTTTTCTGCTCTTTTATCTTTTCTTTCTTTAGAGCCTCGTTTTCTGCACGCGATTGAGTACAGCAGCTACGTTTACTTCTTCTTCAGTGAGATTGCTGTGGAGTACACAACTCTCGGGAAGGTAAAACATGGGAATAAAACAGAAAAACAATTTTAGATTAAAAGATTAAAAGATAAAATTAGCAAAAATTAGATCTGTTGTTTTGCAGGTTGGGTTGCATGGGCAAAACTTAAAATATTAGCCAGTTAAATCCTTTTGAATCTGATTTAAATGTTAAAATTTACCGATTTTTGACACAATTTTACAAAGATATTAAAAAACAAATACTTTAAGAAGAAATGAAGGTCAGTGAAGCAATTTGAAAAAGAAGAATTTTAAGACCTTTGAAAGTATCCTCAAGTACAATCGCAAAAAAAAAAAAAAAAAAAACGTCAGAAACATTATTATGATGGAACTGGCACAAATCAGGATCACCCCAGGAAAGGAAGAGCAAGAGTTTCCTCGGTTGTACAGGAACAAGTACAAGTTCATCAAAATGACCAATTCCAGCCATTTTCATCACAGTTTTATAAGAATATTCTTATAATGTAACTTTACTCTAAGCTTTTTTTTTTTTTTTCATTTTTAGCAATTTTATATACAGAAAGTGTCTTATTCCGTTTGCAGATATTTTTGCTTGTTTTAAGCATTGTTTTGTATTTTTCTTTATGTATTGTTTCATAAATTAAGTAAAACTATCTGCCAATAAAATAAGACACTTTTAGTAGATTAACTATTTACACTCAGTTTAAGATTAAAGTTAAAAAATAGCTAAAATTAGACCTGTTGTTGTTGTTCAGGCATTGCAGGTTGCACTGTTTTCACAATTCTATGAGTAAATTCATCTTAATTCTTACACATTTTATCCTTTTTTTGAAATTTAATTTACTGAAAGTTTCTTATTCCATATATTCAAGATATTTTTTAAGAATTAAAAAAAATAAGAATTTTTTAAGATTTTTTTTTTTAATAAAACAACATTTTCTGCCAATGGAATTCGACAATTTCTGTAGATTTAATCACTTAAAGCAAGTTCACAGAAATTAGAAATGAGTTATTAATTTTTATATAATTGCTTTAATAATGTTAAAATGAGAAATATCAGATTGATTAACCACATTTAAGAAGGTTTCACTTTTTTTGTGTGTATTTGTAAAAAACATACGATATGCATCACGATAGAGGGGTTATGGCAAGTGGATTTATTGTTAGTCTTTAAACTTTAGTATAAAAACATACTATCATATTTTTAAAAAAGTACTTTTTATAGTTTTTATGTTGTAAAATTGCTTTAATTGCTTTAATTAAGGCCTTAATTGATTGGATTGGAATGATTTGTTGATTGTTTTATTTTAGCAGTGCAGCACTAGTTATTAATGTATGTATAATATATGTGTGTGTGTGCAGGTAGTGTACTCTCGTGTAGCGCGAGTGTGTAAGAACGACAGTGGTGGATCAGCTCGAGTGTTGGAGCGGTACTGGACGTCGTTTCTAAAAGCTCGGCTGAACTGTTCCATTCCGGGAGATTCCTTCTTCTACTTCGACGTTTTACAATCAGTCAGCGGCATCATACAGATCAACCAGCGCCCCGCAGTGGTGGGAGTGTTCACTACACAGATAAACAGGTCAATTTAATTATTTTTTTATTATTTTAAAATGTTCTGTATTGTAGATTAATACTAAACTCATACAAACTATGAAGAAAATCATATGCAATTTTTTTTAGTAAAGAAAAAACCTTTTAAACAAACCAGAATATATTTTATATTTTGAACATCTCTGCTGGATTTTCTCAGTCAGTTTTATGAGGTAGAGTCTCCTGGAATTCCGGCTTTCAGTTAACAGCTGTGCTGAACTCATCAAGAGTTAATTACTTGAATTTCTTGTCTCTTAATAAAGTGTTTGAGAGCATCAGTTAAAGTAAAGTAGTGAAGAGGTAGAGTTACAGGTATACAGTGAATAGTGAATATTTGAGTAATGTTCGAATCCAGATTATGAGAAACAACAACTACTCAACTAAATAAAGAATTTAAAAATGACTTAAAAAAGGTGCAAAATTAAATTTTAAGAACTTTTTAAAGTATCCTCAAGGGCAGTCAGTGCAAAAACCTTCAGAAATGTTATGATGATGAAACAGGCACTCATCAGGAAAGGAAGAGCGAGAGTATATTTATATATAAATTCTCCTGAGACCCAGCTTTATCTTAGGATTTGTTAGAAAGGGTTAAGGGTACGGGAACAGCACTTTATCTGAGGAGCTCCTGCTGCTGTTTCTCACTGAATGAGTGTTTTTTTTATCCGAGTAAAATAGAAAAACAACAGCAAACAGCTGGGGATGGATGGTTGTGGGTAAGGTGGAGAGATTTAAAAGAGACTGAGGGAAACATTGTCAGTTTTTGTAATGCATTATTTAGTTACATCTGTTATCTACAAAACTTTCAATAAAAAACCTTGATTACAGAAAAACAAGCAAAAGCAAACAGCAATTACTCACTTAGTGAAATAAAACAAGACAAATGGAATTGCTCAATCGATCCACAGAGAAAAGTTCTGAGTACTCATTCATTTATTCATAAAAATAATACATATAAAATAAAAATATATATGTTTATTTAGTTTATTTTAATATTTAAATTGAGTGTAATGTTGTCGTTTGACCACTAGATGATCAAAAAATGATTATAAAGAGTATCATGATGCAGAGAAGCAGTAACGTCCCCATATGAGGACGCAGGGTCTATATATATATATCTATATGTTCCAGCCCTGTTGTAACCTGGCTGTTTGTGTGCAGTATTCCGGGTTCTGCAGTGTGCGGGTTCTACCTGGATGAGATGGAGCGAGTGTTTCAGGGCAGATTTAAGGAACAGAAAGGAACAGATTCAGCCTGGAGTTCAGTTCCAGAGGAGCAGGTCCCAAAACCACGGTAACACAAACACTACCACCACTCAGAGACCATCATTAAAGGGATTTAATACATAGAATACTGTGCCTTTTAGCTTTCATAACTTTCAGAACCTTTAGAAACTTTCAATTCTTCATAAAATTCAAAACCTTACAAACTTTTAGAATGTTAAAAATGTTCAGAACCTTCAAAAATGTACAGCCTTTAAAACAGGGGAGTCCAAACTACGTCCCGCGGACCATTTGCGGCCCGTTTCCTTTTTTTGGAGCGCGAGGTATTTTAGAAATAGAATGAAAGTTGGCCCGCTGTTAAGCAGGTTTTTTATAATGTGAGATTCAAAGTTTGAACGCTAGGTGTCAGAAACGAGCCAAAGAGTCTAAAAGCGGAGAGAGTGCGCATTTCTAGCGCAGAAAAACGGGCCAAAGAGTCTAAAAGCGGAGAGGGTGCGCATTTCTAGCGCAGAAAAACGGGCCAAAGAGTCTAAAAGTGGAGAGAGTGCGCATTTCTAGCGCAGAAAAACGGGCCAAAGAGTCTAAAAGCGGAGAGAGTGCGCATTTCTAGCGCAGAAAAACAGGCCAAAGAGTCTAAAAGCGGAGAGAGTGCGCATTTCTAGCGCAGAAAAACAGGCCAAAGAGTCTAAAAGTGGAGAGAGTGCGCATTTCTAGCGCAGAAAAACGGGCCAAAGAGTCTAAAAGCGGAGAGAGTGCGCATTTCTAGCGCAGAAAAACGGGCCAAAGAGTCTAAAAGCGGAGAGAGTGCGCATTTCTAGCGCAGAAAAACGGGCCAAAGAGTCTAAAAGCGGAGAGAGTGCGCATTTCTAGTGCAGAAAAACGGGCCAAAGAGTCTAAAAGCGGAGAGAGTGCGCATTTCTAGCGCAGAAAATTGGGCCAAAGAGTCTAAAAGCGGAGAGAGTGTGCACTTCTAGCGCAGAAAAACAGGACAAAGAGTCTAAAAGCGGAGAGAGTGCGCATTTCTAGCGCAGAAAATTGGGCCAAAGAGTCTAAAAGTTGCCGTAATGAATCAAATCTTAGTTTACACAACACAAGACAAGTCAAGTCAAGTCAAGTAGTTTTATTGTCAATACTGCATATGTACAGGACATACAGAGAATTGAAATTACGTTACTCTCCTTCCCAATTTTACAGCAAGTACAGATAATGGATAATAAAGAAAAATAAAGAAAAAGGGGAGACACTATGAGTACAATACAGCAGCAGGGACACAGACATACATGAGACAGAACAAGGTGCAGTAGTGGTGGGGGTGAAATAGATATATAAATAGAAATAAAAAGAAATAAATATATAATCTAAATCTAAATGAGTGGGAGACACTATATGTACAATACAACAAAAACACAATAGACATTTGTGAGACAGAAGATAATAGTGCAATATTAATGGTGATTAAGATCAAGTGACAATATAAATAGAACCCGTATAACAGTAGTGCAATGTTGTATCTAGCTTAAGGCTGGTAAAGTTCTTAAAGTTCCCAGTTCTTGGGGAATTAAAGTGTGTATGACAGTGCAGCGTAACAGTAGTGCAGGTATTGGGTGTGTAGTGCAGGTCCTTTTACAAAAGTTACAGTACTGTGTGTGTTCTAGTGCAGAGTTTCAGTACTGTGTTGGTGGGAGGATGTGGGGTCAGGATGATGAGAGTGTGTGTGCTGTGGGCAGGATTGGGATGGGGGGTAGAGCAGGAAGAGAGTTCAGCATCCTCACAGCCTGATGGATGGGGCTGTCTCGCAGTCTGCTGGTCCTAGACCCGAGACTTCGCAGTCTTCTCCCTGATGGCAGCAGGCTGAAGAAGCTGTGTAGTGGGTGGGAGGGATCTCCTGCCAGACGGAGGGCTTTCCGTGTGAGGCGGGAGCTGTACAGGTCCTGAAGGGAGGGGAGAGAGGTGCCAACAATCTTCTCAGCTGCTCTCACGATGCGCTGGAGGGTCCTGCGGCAGGATGCTGTGCAGGCCCCGTACCACACGGTGAAACAGCTGGTCAGGATGCTCTCGATGGCCCCTCTGTAGAAAGTGGTCATGATGGGGGTGGGGGCTCCAGCTCTTCTCAGCTTGCGGAGAAAGTAGAGACGCTGGTTTGCCTTCCTGGCCAGTGATGCTGAGTTGGTGCTCCAGGAGAGGTCCTCTGTGACGTGCACACCCAGGAACTTGGTGCTGCTCACCCTCTCCACAGCAGTTCCGTTGATGAACAGAGGGGTGTGCTGTGTGTGAGTTCTCCTGAAGTCCACAACAATCTCCTTAGTCTTCTCTGTGTTCAGAGAGAGATTGTTGTGGCTCACCTCGCTCCTGTAGTGTGACTCATCGTTGTTGCTGATGAGACCCACCACCGTCGTGTCATCCGCAAACTTGACGAAGAGGTTGGAGGCGTGTTCTGGTGTGCAGTCGTGGGTCAGCAGAGTGAACAGGAGTGGGCTCAGTACACATCCTTGGGGAGCCCCTGTGTTCAGTGTGGTGATGCTGGATGTGTTGCTGCCAACCCGCACTGCCTGTGGTCTACCAGTCAGGAAGTCCAACAGCCAGTTGCACAGGGAAGTGCTCAGCCCCAGACTGTCCAGTTTGTGTATGAGCTGTTGGGGGATGATTGTGTTGAATGCTGAACTGAAGTCAACAAACAGCATTCTGACGTAGGTGTTCTTCTTGTCTAGGTGTGTGAGGGCTGAGTGGAGAACAGTGGAGATGGCATCATCGATCGAGCGATTTGACCGGTATGCAAACTGGTAGGGGTCCAGGGAGGAGGGGAGTGAAGACTTGATATGGTGCATGACTAGTCGTTCGAAGCACTTCATGAGGATGGGGGTGAGTGCAACCGGACGATAGTCGTTGAGACAGGATGGCGATGCCTTCTTAGGGACAGGGATGATGGTGGTGGCTTTGAAGCATGTGGGAACCACCGCCTGACTCAGAGAGGTGTTGTAGATGTCCGTATAAACCTCTGCGAGTTCCCAGGCACAGTCCTTCAGCACACGACCAGGAATGTTGTCAGGTCCAGGAGATTTTCGAGCATTGATCCTGCTGAATGCTCTCCTCACACTGTCTTGGGAGAGCGTTAGCACCTGGTCACCAGGAGGAGGGATGGATTTCTGGGCGGGTGTGTTGTTGAGTGGCTCGAACCTTGCGAAGAATCCATTCAGGTCGTTCAGCAGAGATGTGTCGCTGTTGCAGGTCTGTGGATGGGGTTTGTAGCCTGTGATAGACTGGATACCCTGCCACAGGTTCCGTGTGTCTCTGCTGTCGCTGAAGCGTTGGGATATCTTCTTGGAGTACTGCCTCTTAGCTTTCCTGATGCCGCGGGACAGGTTGGCCCTGGCTGTCCTCAGGCCTGCCTGGTCTCCAGCTGTGAAGGCTGCATTTCTAGCCTTCAGGAGCTTGTGGACCTCTCCTGTCAGCCATGGCTTCTGATTAGCCCGAACAGTGATGGTCTTGAGGTCGGTTACATCATCAATGCACTTGGTGATGTAGGCAGAGACAGTTTCTGTGTACTCCTGAATGTCCGTGGAGTTGTTGTGGGTGGCAGCCTCTCTAAACATGTTCCAGTCTGTTGTGCTGAAACAGTCCTGAAGTGCCTCTGAGGAACCCTCTGGCCACACTCGTACCTGCTTCAGAACTGGTTTGGAGACTTTAACCAGTGGTCTGTAAGCTGGCATTAGCATAATGGTGAGGTGGTCAGACGCTCCGAGGTGGGGGAGGGGGGAGGCTCTGTAGGCCCCTCTGTGTGTAGTAAAGACCTGGTCCAAAGTGTTGTTTCCCCTGGTTGGAAAGTCACATAAAAACTTTTTATGTGTTTAAAAAGTCCAGAAAACACACTCTTTGGGTCTGCATGGTTGAAATCTCCAGCCAGAATGAGAAAAGCATCTGGGTGTGCTGTCTGCTGTTCACTGATGTACTGGTACAGTTCATTCAGTGCTTCACTCCTCACGCTGTTGTTGGAGGTCGGAGGGATGTAAACAGCAGCGATCAGCACGGCGGAGAAATCTCTCCGTAGATAGAACGGACGGCATTTGATAATCATCAGTTCCACTACCGGTCAGCAGTGTTTACAGACCACAACAACGTTCCGACACCAAGCATCGCTGATGTAAACACAGAGCCCGCCACCGTGGCTCTTACCTCCGTCAGCTAGCGCGCGGTCCGCCCGATAGCATGTTAGCCTCTCCAGCTGAACGGCATGGTCCGGGACGCTGTTGTTGAGCCAAGTTTCCGTGAAAATATAAACACAACAGTCTCTCACGGTCTTCTGAGTTGACTGAAGTAAGCGGATGTAGTCCAGTTTATTGTCCAACGATCTTACATTCGCCAAAAGCATGGTGGGGATAGCTGGCTTGTGTGGGCTAGCTGCTAGCCTCGCTCGGATACCTCCCCGCTTACCGCGCTTCTGCCGTCTCTCCCGCCGCCTGTGGCGCTTCCATTGTGGGCGAGCTGCAGCGGTGGGGGTCGGTGGGGGTGCGGGTGTCCGGAGCACGCCGCAGGCTCGCAGCTCTTCTCAGAGATCGCGGTTTAAATCCAAAAGTGAGTTTCTACCGGCTTCCAGCAGAAACTCACGGCTGTAGGTGCGTTTCAGGACGTGAACGCACGACAAAGACGTACAAAAACAGGACAAAAAACACGAAAGCGCTGTATCCTCGGGAGAGCGAGAAGCCGCAGCGTGTGCACGCGCCGCCATCTTAGATAGATAAAGATAGTAAGTAACATAAAATAGTGTGTAAATGAAATAATCAGGAAAATGTATTATTTAAAGTGGTATATTTCCTTCATTTATTACAGAGTGGCCTTTGACTTCAAATATATTTCTCCTTCTGGCCCCCAACAAAAAGGTTTGGACACCCCTGTTTTAAAACCTTTAGAACCATTAAAATATTTAAACCCTTCAGAAACTTCAAAACCTTCAGAACTTACAAAAAGTAAAAAATGTAAAAACCTATAAAACCTTTAATACTTTGAGAACTTTTAAAACCTTCAGAACCATTAAACCTTTAGAAAATGAACAGAAGTCATATTTTTCAGCTTAATCAAGTTTTATTCTCATTTTTTCATTACATACATGTGATTTTAGTGAAAATCAGCATTTGATGGAAATTTCTAAAATGATATTTTATTCTGACAGGGTGAACAGATTAGGCTTTACCTCTTTAAGTAAGAAAACAACATTATGACTATTATTAATTATTGCAGCGAGTGTCTTCAGTCCCTTTTTGAAAATAAAAAAGGATGAAAACGTGTTTAGAGCTTTATTTTATATGTACTGAAGGAGGCATGCACTCGTCTGTATAACCCCCCCAGTGTCTGTAGGGGGCGTTGCAGTGAGGGGGGGGGGGGGGTTCCTAATTAGTTAATTGGTTCAGATAAAATAGGAAGGAAGTTGAGTAAAAGTAAAAATGAAAGGAATGTATTGATTGATGTTAGTGATTGATGTTAGTGATTGATGTTACTGATTGATGTTACTGATTGATGTTACTGATTGATGTTAATGATTGATGTTACTGATTGATGTTAATGATTGATGTCTCTATAGTCCCGGCTCCTGTGCAGGTGAGGGTTCAGCGTCAGCGTTCTCTTCTTCTGCTCTGTTTCCCGACTCCATGCTCTCCTTCATCAAAGCTCACCCACTGATGGACGAATCGGTTTCCTCCATCAACAACCAGCCGTTTCTCACGCAGACCACCAGCAGGTAACCATCTCTTATCGTTTTTTTATCCTCTGTGATTTTATTCCTGTCCAGAACGATCATGTAGGTGTTTTTCTCAGACGTCCTCTGAGAAAATTACAGGCTGAATTATCTACTGTTTTTCTCTGAACTCCGTGCTCCTCCGGTAATTTTAGTCCCGTCCGGACGCACATCTCTGAGTTTCGTCTCCTCGCCTTTAATAAAATAGATATTTGTCCACTGCCGCGCACCGTAATTACACTTTGAACGCCCCACGGTTTCCATGGAGATCCACATTAAAAACACAACAGCGAGTGGAAATGGAGGAGCTACTGAACTCCGTGATGAGGTCATGTGACGGAGAAAAAAGCCTAAAAACTCACTGATCCTCCTGTTTTTACAATTGCAGTCCAGATGCAGGAGTTTTATTACTAAAGATTAGAAGAGTGAAATATTTTACACAGTTAAAGTCTTACAAAACTAGACCATTTTATTATATTATTATATTTAGTGCCAGAGGTTATTTTCAGGAGATTCTAGAGATTAATTCTTATAATAATAGCTGGAATATGTTGCTGTGTAATAATAAAATATACCAGCCCTGTTTAACGTGCTTAGAAATGTTATATTTGACATATTTAGATTTAAAAATCGCTTTTTTATATAATAAAAGTCCAAATATAATAAAATAATACACAATCAAATAAAAAACTGGATGTTCTTTACTGTTATTTTTTTTTGACTACATATCTTTTTATTAGTACAATCTAACCTGGGGACTTTAGCCACAGTGGCTAATGGCCAATTAATTAATTATACAATTAATTAATCAAAATCATCATGTGTATTTGAAAGCCCATTTTTTTTGCATATAATGTTCATCTCAAAAAGCATTAAGGTTCTGAAGTGCCACATAGTCATTAATCTCTCATGCGCAAAAAAAAAAGATAAAAATGTTAAATTTGGCCAAAATAAGCCCTAAAAATAAAAGCCCTACTGAATTACTATTTAATTTTGACAGGATGTCTGTTAAATGTATGACTGATTTAAACCGAATAAGAAATCTCAGTGTACAGTACTGAGATGGGAGTGGCTACTTGATTTATGTACTGCCATCAGCTTGCAACTCAATGCTGGTGGCTATGGCTGCCACCCAGCCTGGCAAGCCAATAGGAAGATTCCTCAGTTGTAAAGCCCCTCCCACTGAAAAGTTCTGTGGAATGAAGTTACCCTCCCTGCAGTGGAAAAGTGTTTTTTTTTTTGTTTATTTGGTTACATTCTGTAAATATTTCTGGAAATTGATTCTTAAATGTGATTTTTATTTTGTTCTGATTGCTTTGTGAGAATTAAACTGTATTTTTGTCTCTGATGCTGAGTGTTTTTACTCTGCAGCTATAAGTTATCTCAGATAGTCGTGGACACGGTTGCTGGACCGAATAGAAACCGTACGGTGATGTTCCTGGGTTCTGAAGACGGACATGTTCAGAAGATCCTGATGAATTCTGACCCAAACCTTTCCTACAGCACCACCATGCTGGAGGATATACACGTGTATAACCCCAAAACGTGAGTCTGATCACCTATACTATACATTTATATACTGAACTCTACATATCTCACAGTACATCTGTGTTAAAGTAGAGATATCCTTGGTAGAATAAGTATTTTATTAGTAAAGACTAATTAATATTGTTTAAATTCACACAGAGTAAATCTGATTTTATTTAAAAACAATGCTTATTTTAGGCTTTACTCACTATATCATAGTGTTTATCTGTGTGTATCTGTATCCAACATGCATCTGAAAAATTCCTCATTTCTATTTTTTACCGTACACAGAATGTACTGTACTTTTTGCACTATAAAGTATAAATTCCTTAAATAAAATAAAGAAATAAATCCTTTAATTTTCCCAAAAATCATCAGAGCTCCTTATATTTCGGTGCTCCTTATGTATGAATTCTATCAGTCAGAAGTACAGAGTTATATAAGAGTTTCAGTTTAGTTTCTCCATCACAGAGACTGGAGTAGCATTAGCATTAGGCGCTAACCACTGCTCACTATTTCCCCGTTTAGAGGTGAGTATTATCGGATGTAGCCTGCTCCTAACCACAGCTAGCATTGCTGGAGCAGCATTAGCATTACCCAATAACTGTGCCAAGCGCTAGCTCTTTCGCCATTCATAGATGAGTATTATCAACCTGTAGCCTGCTGATAACCCCAACTAGCACTGCTGGAGCAGCATTAGCATTGCATCTTTAATGTATTAAAATAAGCTACGTTTGAAAAAAAACGCTAGCTAAAATCGCCCTGGTTTATTGGAACACTCATGGTTCCTCAGTGTAGCGCTGTCGGGCGGCATTAGCCGCTAATTGTGCCTAGTGCTAGCGGTTAGCTGCCAATGCTAATGCTGCTGCACCCAGCCTGTGAAGTATAGGGAGACTCTGCCCACTTAGATGAGTTATGATGTCAGGATGTAGTAAAGTTGTTTATTCGACCAGTCACTAAAACTACAGTGTGAAACTGAAACTAAACGTACAGAGTACAGAACAGTGTAACGTGTTGAGATTAATCCGGACTGTGTGTTTGTTCTGCAGGTGTAAAGGAGATCGGAGGGTTCTGGGTTTAGAGCTGGATAAGGAACATCACGCTCTGTTCGTAGCTTTTTCCAGCTGCATCATCAGAGTTCCTCTCAGCCGCTGCACTAAACACCGAAACTGCAGGAGGTCAGACTCACACATACACACCTCAAATCCATTTTTACTGCACTAAAACACACCTACGCAAACTACAAACTCTACAAAACCCAAACCGAAGGACATTTTATATCTACCTGAGAAAAGCAGACGATGTTCAATGCAGTTTAGTACAGGTGTTGGAGAATGAAACTGAAGCACCTGGTTTTAGAGCACAATAATTGATTGTGGTGACGGACAGTTCTGGTGGAAACAGGAGAGTTGAGGTGCACATTGAATTCTGCGTGATTTGATCAGCCGTGGTTTTATGTTTTTTGGATACAATCCGGGTTAGCACCCGAACATCCCTTTCAGACAGCTTCCTCTTACAGCATCCACAGTTAATCCTGTTGGATGTGGTTGGTGCTTCTTGGTGGTATGCTGACATTACCCTGGATACAGTGGCTCTTGATGCATCACAAAGACTTGCTGTCTTGGTCACAGATGCTCCAACAAGACGTGCACCAACAATTTGTCCTCTTTTGAACTCTGGTATGTCTCCCATAATGTTGTGTGCATTGTAATATTTAGAGCAGAACTGTGCTCTTACCCTGCTAATTGAACCTTCACACTCTGCTCTTACTGGTGCAATGTGCAATTAATGAAGACTGAACACCAGGCTGCTCCAATTTAGCCATGAAACCTAAAATCCCACACTAAAATGATGACAAGTTTCATTCTCCAACCCCTGTTACACAGTACTGTACTTTTACTTTCAGTACTTCACTAATATACTTTACAAGTAACAACTTAAGCAATACTTGGGTACAAAGATACTTTAGTAATTTCTTTTAAAAGAGGAATCTAGTACTTTATACATCTATGGCAGGACGCGGCTGATGTATCCTTTGTAGTCCTCGGTTTCCCACAAATTATTGCACACATACAATGCTAGATAACAAAGATTAATGGCACTACAAAAATGTATTTTTTATATTTAAAATTGCTTTTAAATATAAAAAAACACTCAAAATTACACTAGAGTAGGGCGATTTGAATAATGATGACAGGAGACGAAGAATGAGTCGTGGCCAGTGTGCCAATATATTTATGTCTTATCATTTAGTTCTGTCCAATAATAAATAAAAGCTGTGACACATTTATAAAATGTAGCTTGAAGAGAAAGAAAATATATAAATGTAAATAATAATAATACAATTGCATATTATGTATATACACACACTCTCTCGCACACACACACACACACACACACACACACACACACATATATATATATATATATATATGTATATTTTATTATTGTTGTTGTTGTTCTTTGAATTTTTGACAACTGCATTTAATCTGAGAACACTGGAAATATTTTATGGGGAAAAAAGTTTATAATTATTTTTGATAGATATTTTAACCACTAATACAAGTTTAGAGTTTAATGGATTAAAAATTGCAATCACAATATTCTTTGGAAAAATCGCAGTTAGATATTTTGCACAAAATCGTGCAGCCCTACAATAAGGATGTGCATTGACAAGAATCTGACGATAAAATAAGTATCATGTATCACGATTCAGAGCTTATGATTCTATATATTGCAGTAAATTGCAATACTGTAAGCAAGGCAGTATTAATATTAAACATACCAATATATTAATAATAATCTCAGAGAAAAATAACCTGTTCATCCAATCAGAATAGTGGAATCTGAAGACAGATTTAGAAGGAGAATTGGTTCTAAATGAACTGAAGTGTCTGAACATCTTCTTGCTTCTATGAGTCGTTAGAATGCTCCTCCCTTATAATGATGTCACAATAAGGAAACCTGTATAGAACCAATGTGGCTTCACCCACTAGATCAGTTGAATTAGCCAGCAGACTTCGTCTGAGGGAGGGATCTGTATCTACTGTCCGAGGCCAGCAACAGCTTATGTACATAATAGTGACCCTAAACAGCTCTTAAACGGCTCGTTCTGAAAAAGACTGAAACTGGAAATCTTTATGTGAGCGTAATTTTGTGTAAATAACTTTATTAACATATTCTATTATTATTCTATTTATTAACATATTCTAACTGAAAACTGTTAAAAAGTGGTATAAAAGTTACCCTTTTATAATCAGTACTTTGTTTTAAGAGTCAACACAGTAATTGCAAAACATAATATCACAATATTTCTATCAATATTCAATATCAATATTCCTTACCCCCTTAGTTTTATTTGCAGGACCCGCCCCCTATCTGGATTGCATGTGATGTGCATGGGATGTGTTTATTTATTCCCTTTATAATTGAATATCTAACACCTTTCTCTCTCTACCCAGTCGCTGTCTCTCCTCCCGCGACCCATACTGCATCTGGCTGAAAACAGGAAGTTGTGCGGACCTGTTACCAGGATTTAAGTGAGTAATTTTACGTTCTCTAAGAGAATACTCACACAGGAATGTGCTCCATGTTTCTCAGACACTAGAGGGAGCCATTGAATAGGTTTATATGGAGAATTTCAGCAAAAGTGTAGTTTATAAAAATATAAATTGCCTCAACTCAGATCTGTATCATCTTTTAGTACCACAGATGAATTCTAAACAAGCTCTAAACTCCAGTTATAAAGCTTTAAAACTAGTTCTAACTGGTGATAAGCGCTTTTATCTCTAGTATTAAAGTGTCTCCAGCATCAGCTCAACAACCAATCAGCTTACAGTAGCAGTAATTCTGGCTCTTTCACCCAAAAAATGTTTTTTTTTTGTTAAGAAATGGAAATATACAGGCAGATTTTCATTGCCGTTTTAGTCAAATACTTTATTGTATTTAATAAAGTTAAAGTATTATCTCAGACAGGTTAAACAGTTTATTACTCATCCGATTAAGAAATAGATCTAGATTTGATAATATTTAGTGTGAGTTTGGAACTAAAGAAAAGAGTCGTGAGCAGAAAGTGTGTAAAGCTTTACTCACACAGTGTCTGTGGGTTAATTTTAGATCAGTTTATTTAGATTTCTCTGTGTTTATTCTGTGTTTTTAGAGCAGGATTTGAGCAGGATATCGACGGTAAACAAACACCATCCCTGGACTCCTGTAACGGTGAGTTATTACTGTGTTTTTACACATTTATTACAAACACTGTAGGAATTATTTTATACTGTAGTTTTAGAAATTCACTTATTAAAAGTAAATCTGAAGGTGTTTATAAAGAAATGTTAATCTATTAACCTACTAGAGTGGAAACGACTAATCTTACTGAAAGTTTAGTGATTTTACTGGTGATTTGGGGGCTGGTTATTGAAGAAAACTGGAAATTAAATAGTACTTGTAATAGGATAAACTGGTAATTGGAGAATCTTAGAGAAATTGGGATTAGGGGTTTATGATTGAGGAGATTGGGAAATCTGGTGAGTTGGATATCTTTAGTGATTGATAGAATTGAGAACTAGAAACTAGGAAATTGGGGAGAATTTGGGAATGTTGAGAATTGTGAATTAAAGAGAACTGGGACTTGGGAAACTCTGGGATTTGGGGACTGGGTACTCTGGGAGTGGGTGCTGTGGGTTATTGGAAACTGGAGGTTATCTGGATTTGAGTATTGGGTGGAACTGGGATATTAGAGGTAGTATTGATTGGGAAAAGTAGGGATTAGGAGACTTGAGACGAATTGTAGATATGATAAAACGTTGGTCTTTGTGGAGAACTGGTGATTGATAGAATTGAGAACTAGAAACTGGGAAATTGGGGAGATTTTGGGCTTGAGAAATTCTTAAAGATCTTATTGGTTTATTTTTAAAATACACATTTTGGGTGAAACACTAGAATGTGCTCAGTGTCCTCGTGCTGTTAGCATAGCCGCCATTTAGCTGTTTTTTATGGTTTGGCTATTTCTATGCTAAAAACTCAGTCCAGTTATTTTCACTCATGTTACTCAAAACAAAAGTAACAGGAGTGAGTTCTAGTAACAGGGGTGAGTTTCAGTAACAGGAGTGAATTTTTTTACATAATATCAATTTTTCAATCAATATCAATCAATATTTGAACATGCGGTCAATCATTTCTTTAAAATAAAGACTTTTTTTGAGAGAAAATTTAAAAATTAAAGGAATTAATGGACTTGCTTTAAAAACATGATTTTTAAATGTTTTGTAACCATATTCAGATTAGAAACCTTGTAGTTAAATATATGTGTTATTACATTCAGAGATGGAAAAAAGATAAAAAATAAGTTTAGGTTTAAGTTTAAGTTTAAGGAAGAAATACAACAAGCCAATGGCTCCCATTCAGTGGAATGATCGGTAAACCGAATTAATTTTACCTGCAGGTTTTTTTTTGTTTTTAATTGTTAATTTTATGCAGTCGTCTGAATCTCTGTTGTGCTGGTGCTCGTCTGTGCAGTTGCTCATTAACACATTCATATTTACTGTGTTTTAAAGATTTAATTTCAGAGGCAGGAAATCATAACTCAGAAACTGATTCAACACTTGGTTAGTATCATTTCCTGTTCTGAATTTAATATAAATTCTGTGATTATTGGTCACTTTGATCAAATACAGCAGTTTTGATATCTCATTAGAATTAATGTAAAAATGTGATTTATAACTTGAATTATATAAATTTAACCAATTTTACAGTGGAGAATCAGGATCTATCCATTCATCCATTGGTCCATCTACAGTGGTGTGAAAAAGTATTTGCCCCTTATTGCTTTTGCATTTTTGTACTTAAATACGTAAATTTTTCAGATTATTCCGGTGATTGTTTAGGAAAGTTTGTGTTCTGTTACGTGTGGAGTAAAACCTCAAGCTCAGCAGTGCTTGGGTTCTGCAGCAGGACAGGTCCTCTGTGATTTTAGTCCCGTCCGGACATCTCTGAGTTTCGTCTCCTCGCCTTTAATACAATTGATATTTGTCCACTGCCGCGCGCCGTAGTTACACTTTGGGCGGGCAACAGTTTCCATGGAGATCCACGTTAAAAAAACACAACGGCAAGTGGAAATGGAGGAGCTACTGAACTCCACGATGAGGTCATGTGACTGAGAAAAAAAACCCTAAAAACTCACTGATTCTCCTGTTTTACAACTGCAGTCTGGATGCAGGAGTTTTATTACTAAAGAGTAGAAGAGTGAAATATTTTATACATACGACAAAAAGCAAAAGAAATCTGTAGGGGGCAAATACCTTTTTACGCCACTGTACATCTGTATATATGTATATATATATATATATATATAATTTTTTTTGTTTAATAAGTTCACATCCCCAATACTGTGTTTGATTTTCTGCTGTTTAGATTTGTGCATATTTTAAATGTGTGTCTCTGGTTGGTTCTTGCTCAGGTGTTATTATTATTAACCCCGCCCCTGTCTCCGCCCCTCTTCAGGTGTGTCGAACATGTCGGGCGTCTCGGCGTCTGAGAGCTCAGGTGTTCACTACACGCTGCTGATGGCGTGTGTGCTGGTGGCGTTTGTTTGCGGCGCGTTTCTCTCGGCACTGATGGTTTCCTGTTACTGCGGCCAGACGCCGGCGTCGGACCCGCAGACCAAACTCAGCCTGGCCAAACTGAGCGACCTGCTGGAGCCGCGAGCCCCCGGAGCCTCCCAGCAGATCTACTGCTCCTTCCTGTCCAAACCCTCGCAACAGGAAGTGCCCGGCTCCACCGCGGCGCCCCCTGGAGGAGACCAGGACACGCAGCAACGGTCCACCGTGCCTACGCCCGAGACTACCCCACAACTAACCAACAACAAACACCATCAAAACCAGACCTGCAGCAACAACGTTCCAACTCAGCAGGTCTTTCCTTTCACTCAGAACATCAGTGATAACCAATCAGGAGCTGATCTGTCTCTTTCCAACAACCAATCAGCTTCCCCGTCCATGTCCCTGTCATGTTCGATCCATTTCCAGTCTCCAGTCAATTGGCAAAATCAAGGTACAATGGCGGTTGCAGATCTGGACAAGTATCTTCAACACTTGCATCAGGAGATTACCAGCTGCAAATCCACGGAAGGAGACGGAATAGCCGCTGTGTCCTCAGTGTCCCCAACGCTACCAGAAGCTACCGTCCCCACGTGCTGTTCGGCCCCTTCTTTTTACAGTTCTTACGGTTCATCATCAACAGTACTTCCGCAAGACCACGAACCTCCGGTAAAGTCTGAACCATTACAACCGGTGGAACCTGTAGAATCAGCGCGTCCGGAGAGACTCGAACGGCGTCCCTCTCAGCGGCTAAAGCTAATAAAACTGGGCACCGGCTGTGCCGCCGTGTCCCGCCAGCACAGCTACAACCAGCGGAGGGCGCTGCAGCACAGGCTGGTGCACATCAGCCCCGACAGGAACGCCGCCAGTACCAAAGCAGACCAGCTGGGCCACGGTAACGGGACTGATGCCACGGACTGCAGACTGCTGCTTCCCGGCGGTTCGTGTCTCACGCGGCAACACAGCTACAGCGAACAGCCGCACACGCAACTGCACACGCAGCGCGCCGCCATCATACGCCGAACAGCTTCCCTCAAACCGCACTCACCCCAGACCAGCCCACCCAGAGTGTTCCCGCCCCCTACCGTCCCCACGGGAACACGCGACACCACCGACTACTGACTCTACTAATATGATGAGTTTCTTTGATTTTACCAAATTAAAAACCTCTGGAATATAATCAAGAGGAAGATGGATGATCACAAGCCATCAAACCACCAAACTGAACTGCTTGAATTTTTACACCAGGAGTAAAGCAGCATAAAGTTATCCAAAAGCAGTGTGTAAGACTGGTGGAGGAGAACATGATGCCAAGATGCATGAAAAAAACTGTGATTAAAAACCACCAGGGTTATTCCACCAAATATTGATTCTGAAAGCTCTGCATCGTTTTTGTTATTTCAGTCATTTCTTATTTTCTAGAAAAAAAATGAAGAGAACACTTCAGTTTCTGAATCAGTTTCTCTGATTTTGCTATTTATAGGTTTATATTTGAGTAAAATGAACATTGTTGTTTTATTCTATAAACTACAGACAACATTTCTCCCAAATTCCAAATAAAAATATTCTCATTTAGAGCATTTATTTACAGAAAATGAGAAATGTCTGAAATAACAAAAAAGATGCAGAGCTTTCAGACCTCAAATAATGCAAAGAAAACAAGTTCATATTCATAAAGTTTTAAGAGTTCAGAAATAATCAATATTTGGTGGAATAATCCTGGTTTTTAATCACAGTTTTTTTCATGCATCTTGGCATCATGTTCTCCTCCACCAGTCTTACACACTGCTTTTGGATAACTTTATGCTGCTTTACTCCTGGTGCAAAAATTCAAGCAGTTCAGTTTGGTGGTTTGATGGTTTGTGATCATCCATCTTCCTCTTGATTATAATCCAGAGGTTTTCAATTTGGTAAAATCAAAGAAACTCATCTTATTTAGAGGTCTCTTATTTTTTTCAGAGCTGTAAATATGATACTAACTGTCTGCATTGCTTACATACACACGCAAATACAATATTCAGATTTTTTTTTTTATTCTTTTTTATTTTTAATCAATTTTAAGGACCAAAAGCATAGTGATCTGACTCTTATAAACTTAATTACACTGTAATGACTGTTAAATAACTGTAATATATGAAGATTGAAATATAAAAAGTGCCTTATTTTATTTTATTTTGTTTACGGATAAAGCAATATCTGTGTATTGTGGACACTTTGTTTTCTGAAAGCAAAAAACACTGATTAACCTTTTAAACTTTAAAACATATGTAAAATATACAGTATTCAGATCTTCTCAGGACTTAAAAACTGACATTTATCATTTTCTCATGATTTAAATGTGTTTATCTGTCTGTCTATCATTCAGTTCACTGCTATTGATTGATCGGTATATTGATTGATTGGTATTCACAGCAGTTATTTGGAGACATTTTGAAGGCATGTCTTTTTAAAAAATATATAAATAAAAATGTAAAAAATGTAATTTATAAGCCTCCAAACAGGGAAAAAAGAGAGATTAATGTGTTTAGCTGTGATCATAAATCAGTTGAGATTAAAGACCTGCGGGGAAAAGTTATGCTGAGGTCATGTGATGAACTATGCACTGTACAGTATTTTACTGATTTTAATGTTTATAAAACACTTGTTTTACATCGTAAAGGGCTGATATTTGTATATATTTGTAGTTTGTCCCAGTAACTGAATTAGATAGTGGGAATTCACTGTGTTAGCATTAGCGTTAGCATTAGTGTGACAGAGTGTGTGGTTCACGGTGTGTTCATGGGTTAAAATTAGAGAATTACTGAATTTTCATCAACCGTTGACTAAAAAGGGCATTTATATCGAACAATGATGGACTAATCTATTCTAGGTCATATTGTGTGATTAGTTCGTGTCTCTTCTGGAATTGTAAAATATCCACTGTCCATTGTTCAATAAATATTTTTAATTTCAGTTCATTTCATTGTACTTCTTTGTAGTTCATTTGATTGTGGCTTTTCTATTAAAAGCAAGATAAAACTAAGTTTAGGTTGTTTAATTTAAACAATAATGAAAAACAAATACAAACTATGCTTCATTTTGTTTGGCTTCTGTTTAGTTTTTGTCCAAAAATGTAAATTTTAGTTTTACTTCCTAGTTAAAATTGTTGTCGGTGACCCTTATGACCCCTATTTGCACTTTAAGGCATGGAATTGTGGCTGCCCCCCCCAAACCCACTGTTGAGTCTGCCAGTGATGCTGGTGTTGTGCTGAATTCAGCACCCTGCCAGGAAAAGCACCCTCTCTCGTGAACGTGCACCCATGTCTTCTTGGCTTTAACTATTTTTTTAGAAAATGGAAATACCCAAGATGCTGTTCTAATCTACACTGACTCTTAAGAAATAAAGAAAAAGAAACTTCACCTCCAGTCTATCCCGAGAGGTGGTGCTTTTCCTGGTGGGGGTTCTGAATTCAGTACCACAGTAGTGCCGAAATCTGCACCCCCGCCATGCAAAGCACCCTCTCTCATCTTCTTGATAAAAGCTAAAATAATCTTACTTACAAATACACTTAGAAATACGCTCCTGAGAAGGGGTGCGTTTCCTGGCAGGGGTGCAGAATTTGGCACAACATCGGATCCCCAGCTCTGATACTGTATGTCAGCTAACAAATGTTAGAGCTAAGATTCTCTACCCGAGCCCGACCCAGGCCGGGCTCAAGAAAATAGTCTGTGATGTAGGCGTCTGTTTTTAATAATCACAATAATCGTGATAATCACAATATAGCAAAGTAACAAATCAAACTTTATTAATATTATTAATATAGGCTATATGCTTAAAATAAAATAAAAATGTTTTTTGTTCAGAAAGTGTTTTATATTCTTAGACAGTGTTAATTATTTTAGAATAGACGGAAAGATCTGTTCTTGAATAACAGGTCTATGCTTCTTGAGTGTTGCAATGTAAATTAACATCATTCTGAACAGATTTCGCTCATTTAAACAGCCCTAAAAAATGTATTTAAAAAGCTCAGTTTTAACACTCTACTTACTAAAATAATGTGGGGTTTAAATCAGGCTCGGGTACCGACCAGCATCACAATGGGAGTAGTCAGTAAAGAGAATAATATAAAAATATTGTAAAGTAGGACGTATCAAACGTTACAGGAGTGTAATTCATTATTACATGATGAAAGAATCACTCGTACAATCAAGGGGTACACTGATTTATTGTATGCTACATCCAGTTTTTATATTATGTAAATATCTCCATCGTTGGGGTGGAGATGCACAATTAACACAGTTTACAACACATTAATACACTGTGATGAACATGATTTCAACATGCATCACGTCCGCACAACATACAACATTAAACAAATGTGATTTTATATATAAGTGATTATTAGCTGTGGTTATAGAACAGTTTTTCTCAAACTTTTCCATTTAATCCATTTAAAGATCAGCTCTTATCCCCCCTTCCCAAAAAATAAACTTACAAAATTAACCAAGTTTAACTTTGTTGAAATGCCATAAAAACCATGAAGTGTGAGACACTGGTTCACAAATAGTTTTCTTGAGTCAGCACCCTCACTTAAGAGGGGTTTCCGTCTAGGGCTATGATGGGCCCTGTTTTAATCATACACTGTATATAGCTGGACAGAGCATAATCTCTCAGAAGTGAAGCCACCACAGGTCGGGCGCCCCCTGCTGTTCGGCTGCAGAAAGCTGTGTAACTCCACCCATCCCCATAGGTTTCAAAGTTAAAACAGAACAACTTTCAATCACGTTTTTTTTCTAATATACTGTAATTCTATCTAATCAGTCGATGGTGCACCTGTGTTTTCCGCTGCCAAGATAGAAACACTCCAGAAATGTACCTCACTTCCAGACCACCACGCCCATCAGTGTAGATATTCCTAAACTATTTTAATGGTGCAGGCGCAAGGCGTGAAAATAGACTGTTAATGGCATGTAAGATAGCAAAGAGCATCACAATGGGGTGTTTGATAGAGGCCGGTATGTCACACAGAGCCCATATGGTCATCTTAGAATATGTTTGGGTATAAATGCATGCATGTAAGTCATTTATATATGATAAGAAATTTGATCTTGCATGCAGTGGCCCCTGGCCTAAACCTGTATAAATAGGGGTAGGTGGAAGGAAGCCGGGGACAAAGAGCATGGGATGTCAAATTTGGCAGAAAATATCTTGACTTGCAACTAAAGACGTGTCCACAGAGACTTTCCTTCATCTGCGCCTGTACTGCAACCATAATGGTGACTTTAAAGCAGTTTAATGTAAAAAAAACGCAGTTTGATTACTATTTCCCATCATGCCAATGCTCTGCAGACAAATTAGTAACTCTGATTAAAGATAAAGATACACGTGGATAATATTTTGTATAGTATAAGCTGATTTAGCTAGTTTGCAGGAGAATCATCCACTACGTTCCTGTTTTGTAGCATAGGGGCTCGCCTGACAAGACATGGTAAGAGATGGAAACCCAGGTCCTCTACATGGCCATACATAAGGCCTACTGGGTGCCAAGCAGAAGTCCTGTAATACTACTAACAATAATACAAATAACCCAATGCACCTACACAAAACAGTGCCAGGAACATGCTCTACTTTACTTGCTGGATTTTTCCACATAGTCGTTGGCGGCGATGACGATCTGTTTCAGAGCCTCCAGCATCAGGAGGTTTACCGACTCATTTAGAACGGTCTCCTCGTGGTAGTTTTTCATAGGGAAAATGCAGTTCATAGGAACGCCTAACCTGTTACTGCACTCGTGCATCTGCACACACATTAAAACACGCCCACTTTATTATATTATCAGGTACGATATAAGATAAAAGTCTTTAAAAGTGTTTTATAAGATCAAAGACTCACCTTTTCTTTGATCTTCTTGCTTTGGTAGACCTTGCTGAGATCGTCCTTTATCATGGGACAAGCCTCGTCCACTTTGGTCATGAAAACCATTTGAGGCATTCCTGCAGGACAGGAAGGAGACATTTGTGGACATTAGTGGACTCTTTCACTCCACCTTCTAGATCTGCATATGGGACATTCCAGGATTTTGGTACATTTCCTGTCCCACCCCTTACATTTTAAATGTACATATCCAAAATATCTAAATGACTATTTTTTGAGAACAATGTACTTGTTATGAGACAAACTGTAAAATATGGTGTAAAATAAGCTCCTTAGATATTATTCAAAAGACCGAATACCTTTGGAGCACCTCAAAAAATGGCCGTTTTCTCTTGTCCCACTCATTGGGTGACCAACTCCTTTGGCAAATTTAACAATTAAAATAAGCTCTAAATAATTGACTTCCTCTTGTATATTGTTGATCTGCATCTCCTTTACTTATGAAAACAACTTCTTTGGTCTACACTGTTTTGCATGTCACAGTTTTTATGCTATTAAGTCGTGTCCCACAACATGCGCTCAACCCTGTTACCATAAGGAATTTTACCTGCAGAGAAAGAGTTAAAAATATTACTGTCTACTGGCACAAAGGAAGTGACATCACAAGGACATTTTCTGCTCACATGGCAAGACCAAGAGTAAGTGCTCTAACAATTTTTTTTTCTAAAAAGTTTGTTTTCCAAATATGTTTGTGCAAGTTGTGTGTGTCACTCAGTGAACTCAACCCTGTTACTCATATTGTAAGACTAATAATGAGTAGAGTCAAAATTTACTTTATATACTTATATAACCATGATTGTCCTTGATCTTGTGTACATAGCTAAATTTTACAGTTAGCATCTGTTCCTGGGTAAACCACAACTTAGCCTAGATTTACAACCCTGTTACTCGCAACCCTGTTACTGTAAGTTACCAAATATATTGCATAATCTAATGTAAAAAACTGCTTTGATATCTGAGCTTGACAAATTAAACTTTTTGATAGTCTATTATATTTATTAAATTACGGATTTAATAAATATATGACTAAAAATGATCAAATTGAAGATCAAATTTTCACAAGTGACCACCCCTGAAATGTACCAAAATCCTGGAAGGTCCCTTATCTCAACCTCTTCCTTCTGTAAGCTGCACCAAATTCATCTTCAAATTAAGCTGTTATCTCCATAATATTAACTATTCAGCGTCTGAGTAATTCACACAATGCAATGCAGAATCTTTAGTTCAGCGTCGACCTAATATGGAAATAGC